>NW_010268823.1:0-16246 GCF_000690775.1 Eurypyga helias
ATCTGATTTTACAGTGATGGCCACTTAGCTTTTCTTCATGGATACATCTACAGCCACCACTGCCATCCAGGGCCTGGTTGCCTTTTCTGTTTTCCCTTACTGAATTTCATGGCCTGGAATACTTACTCTTCTTAAAAAAAAAAAAAAAGAAAGAAAAATATTAAAACCCCAAACTAAGAAGGTCACCTGCATGAAAGGAAATGGTAGGTAGTTTGTGGTGGTGGTTTTCATTTGCCACACAATGGCAGGAACTCAGTATTCACAAAGCAGATCAAAAGAGGCAGAATTTGATTCAGACTATTCATATGGCAGTCCACAACATGAATAATGGTTGAATTGCTGGCACTTTCCGATGCTTTCCTAAACCATTCATTGTACTTCAGTTGAGAGCTCAGTTACACAGGAAGTTTAAGTCATTTTTGAGTGTGAATGAAGTGGGAAAAAAAAAAAAATCTACTATTCTTGTTTAGCACTCTTCCAGAATGTAAATATTTCTACAGAAAAGTAGTAAGGTATGACCATTCTAGAATATCCATTTAGCACTAGACCACACAATATCTTGTTTAATGTCAGAACAAAGCACAGTCTATATAATAACTTTGTTTCTAAACAAAACACTTTGTACACAGAAATTCAGACATAAAAAAGAGATAACATTTTCTCATCCAGTTCTATATCATCATAATTGTAAGTGAGAGTAAGTCACACCATGTTAGTTCTCAGGTCTACACCTCAATTTTCTCAAAAATATCCTGAGAGTATATAAACTATATAAATCAAATATGCAACATCTGTATGGAAGTCATCCTGTTTAGTCAGAGGTGTTCAGGTTTAGAGAGATTAGAAAATTATTCAGTCCACCTCAACATATAACCCCCAATAAAAAGAATAAATTCTCTTCACACTTCACTGTCATTCCTCTCCAATAGAGTTTAAATAGTAATAAGGAATGAATAATAAATATTTGTAAACATTGACCATAAAAAATAAAAATGAAGTATATAATGAACTGTAAGAGAAAATAAAAAAGGCTCCAGACACATACTCAGAAAAATACTTAGATATTTAGCACATTTACTTCAAATAATAATGTACGATACCAGTAGTGCACGGCTTAATCCAAACTTTTAAAACACAGCTTTAGGACTGACCTTTACTTTACCTTCTTTCAGCTAATCCCGATTTCTTCGACTTTGTAGCGACGGTACAGCCACAGTCAGAAAAACAGGAGCTGCTTTAGCCATCAGACCAGAGTAGTTGAATGCTTACCACACTTGATGACACCATGACTCACCCAGCTGAAGCTCATTAAACCATTCTGACACTTGCTACAAACCAAACAAAGCCCAGGTAGAGCCCATAAGGAGACTTTGCCAAAGGGGTTAATGGTGGTGGTATGCCAGCAAAGGAATATGTAGCAGTTTCATGTCCTGTAATGCACAGGAGGCGCACCAAATAGCAGTCCCAGTTGGTTACAGAAAGTTCCTCCACTTCATTCCACTCCACAAGTTATCTCCATGACCAGGCAAACAGGCCCTAAGAACCAGAAGTGACTGCTCCCCTACCCCACCAACTAAATAACACCTAAAATTTGTGTTCTGAATCGGTTCACTCCTGCTCTTGCTACTGTGTTACCCTGAAACAATTCTTTCTTGGACTCCCTAATCTTACCTCTTATTTTATGCACTGGCACCTTCAAAATGGGGAAATGTCCTAGGAATTCTGCAGGTGGCCAAAGAAAATTTGTAATACTATTTTATCTATCCTAACTAATTGATATTGACACTGGAATTAAACAAAAAAGTAAAAAAAAAATAAGGTAATTACTCAAAACATAGTCAAAAGAGTTGTCCAGACCTTATGAGAAGAATAAACACACACTACTGCATGGGTGAATTATGAAGCAAAAGCAAAATCCGTTTATATAACCAACACAAGGCATGGTAGCTCATTCTAAGTTTTGGTGGTAGAAGTTCAAGGGTTGGAAAGATATTTGTCAATTAGTTTGAATAAGAGTTAACAATAGCAAGTTAGTAATATTAATTAGTACTTAGTTAGAAATTTGTAAACTAGAAGCTCATATACAATAGATTCTCTTTGCATAATACAGCTTTTATTTCCTAGAAAATGTTGTTTCTCTTATGTTAACATAGGAAGAAGAAAGCTTACAACTAACATAATTAAGAGAAAATAATGATTCCTTTTGTCTCTTGAATGACAACAGATTACCACTTAATAAATTGAAACCTACTTTCACTTTCAGCCTATTAATAAGAAACTGTGCTAAACTTTTAGCTAAGTATTTACTAGAAAAATGCGAGGCAAAGGCTATTTATTTGGGGAAACAAACAAAAATTTTCTGAACTATTTCAACAAGCTGAAGAAGAGACATGAGTATTTTGAAAAGTAAGTAAAAATACAATAATGAAAATCTGTTAAGAAGGAAGCAAGTACTAAAGCTTTACCAGAAAACAACTCTCTAAAATCAGTTAATGATCAGCTGAAATTTTGTGAAAAATCTACTAAGCTTTTACCTTGTATACAAATCAGGTGAAAAAGTGCTCAAATACAAATCTGTAAAACGTGAGGGATATATATGAAAGATTGCTGGCTACTATAAAACTCTATTATTATGCTAGAAAACAGCAGTCAAGCATGGGAAAATTTACTTCACATGTCCATAACGCCAAGGAAGGTACCTCTGAAACTCGGTATAGATCACCAGTACTGACAGAACAGGCAAGACAGAAGAATGGCACAGCAAGCTACACCAAGTTCCACTAGCACTAAGGTGTGTTTCAGGCACCTACATAAGAATGTATGTTGAGAGCTAAAAATTAATTCAATCAATAACTCTTTGGCTAATGAATTTTACCATTAGCACCATTTTAAAAAAAATATATGCTTCATAAAGCTGTGTCATGGAGCAAGAATGAAATTAACATATTTCAAATAAAAATAATTTCGCTTTAAGACATCAGTGAACTACTTATACACAACAGCTAATAATTTGCTTTCAGCTAGTGACTGAAGGAATACAGTAAATGATATCTAACTCATTAAAAATATTTTCTAATTAATTTTTCATTCATCTTTTGAAATTATACATTTTAGGTTGTTTTAGGTTTGTTCACCAACATATTTAGTAGACTAAACCTCTCATGTGACAAGAACTTTTCTTCTCTCCATCTAATTTATACTGTTTGAAATGTTAAGGAGTCTGGAATACATAAAACATAACCCAACCTTGTTAAATAGTATGTAAGGTGACATGAATAAAGGATCACAGAAAATTGTTACTACTTTAAATAAACTCTATTAATGACTACTTCATTTCTTAATCAGAAAACAAAAAAAGGCTCTAGACAGTAACAAACTAGCTTTTTTAATGCTGTTTAGTCTGGAAGTTCCAAACTCTTAAGAGTTTTGAGCCATACAATTGTTAATTTCCTCCTTCATGTTTTTAAAGCTCTTGCTTGGCACAAACACTGAAGAACAAACTATAAAAGCATTTCCAATATTTGTGACAGATTTTTTTTCTTGTTATTGAAGAATACGATATTTATTTTACTGTCTGAAGATCAAAAAATGAGAAAACATTTTGATAACTGAGGAAAGCAAGTGTTGATATTGTAGAGCCAGCATTGAAGTCACACTATGAATTCACAGTTTTCATCATGTTAGGGAAAAGAACCTCTCAGCAGTTTCAGATCAAGATTTTGGTCTCACTTACATTAGTGTACCATGGTTTAACCCCAGACAGCAACTAAGCACCACCACTCATTCACCTTCCTCCTCCCCCAGTGGGATGGAAGGGAGAATTGGATGAAAAAGGTAGAAAACTCATGGGTTGAGATAAGAACAGTTTAATAACTGAAATAAAATAATGCTAATAAAATATATGTGGATCAGGCAAAACCTAAAAGATCCCTACACCACCCCTTGAATAAAAAACAACAATTCAATATTATCGGTAGCTTTGCCTTCTGGGAAACCACAACCACTTCCCTCCAAAGATGGCACAATCTAGATTCAGCTGCTTTCCTTTTACAGTCAAGTGCTGATAAAGTTTTTTTAAAACATCATCTCTCTCCCCGATTAATCAAGGAGGATTGCTTCTTAAAATAAATATCCTGAGAACCAGCCTGAAATACTAAAGGAAAACGTATATAATGCAACATATTCTGACATCTGCTATGGTACTTGATGGAAGATGACAGAGGGAAGAAAAATACTGGTTTAATTCAACATTTTTCCTGTTAGAAGAGAGATTACTTAAATTGTTATTATTTAAATTATAATTTTACTAATCTGCCTTTGTAGTAATTAATATTACAGAAAGAAGAGCAATTTTTAATTCCATTTAAACTATAACCTGTAGTGCTTGCACATGCTCATTTTTTTAAAAAATACAAAGTCATAGTAACAAGAAACACAGGCATATTTGCATATTAAATGCACATTATTTAATTGGCTTTGATGGCAAGAAGACTTTTCTTTCCTATATTGGAAACATGGAAGTTGGGAGAATGGTTACAAAAGTTATTAGAGCTGTCTGCTGAAGCTTGTGTCAGGTACTTGGTTTTATTACACATGTCCCTGGTGCTCAGTTTTCCATATAAAATCCACTGACAGCACCAAAAGCTGTTTTCAGATTATTTAATTTTTCCTCCTTGAATATACAGAGGAAGGTGCAATTACTCAATAGTTCTGCCCTCCAATTTCACCCCTTTTTTGTCTCCTCTCATTCCCATCAGCAGGAGCAGCTTGGAATTGGTTACTCCTTGTAATAGTTAATTAGGGTGACATTACACTTCAAAATATAGGTGCAAATCCCTTTTTTGATCAGTAGCATTCTGGGAAAGGGGTGATCTCACACGGGCAAAAGCAGAAAAAGAATTTCTGGAAAAACCACCAAGCAATATAGAGATGCAGAGAGGCAAAACCAATGTTTTATTTCACGTGTCAGAGCTCAGAAAAGTCACTCTTTGCCTGTTAACTGTCACCTCTAGAACAACGTAAAGAGCATGTGTTATGTCAGTCAGTTTTTATTTCTTCAGGTAAAATTGCTGAAGTAAAAAGAAAACCAAGTTTCTGATCAAAGTTCTTTCCTGTGGAAACTTGTGGAAGACAACTGTCTAAATCGGTGAACACAGAAGTGCAATAGAAATTCGTAGTCACCAGAAATTCTCATGAGGGTCCTCCGCGATTTTACAAGGATCATTAGGAAGAGGAAGAAATAGAAATCATTAGTACAGACTGATAACCAAGATACTCCAAGGAACTACTGTCTTTCCAAAGGAATTTCCCTCTCCTTCTTTAACTGGTTTCCCTGTCGACTCAGAATTTTGAGATTCTTCTAATGGGAATTTTATCAGACTAAGCATTTAATTGATTTTTACCTTCAGTATCATTTAGCACAGCCTCTGCAAGAGGGGAATTAACTGACAATGCCATGCGCTGCTCTACTCATCTACTCTTTGCTCTTCTGCTTCATTCTTTTCACAGAATGTATTTATTACTCTGCTCAAAACACAAAGCCTTTTCCCAGCTACATCAGAGAAAGCTAACAGAACAAATACTGTTTAAGCCCCCAGAAGTCTGCTAAAACTGTAGGAATAATGGTGAGTCTTATTATATGAGGATGAAAGAAGGAAGAACTAAGGGCTTGAACAATCAGTATCTTGAGCCAAAGCTCTTCTGCTAAGACCTTGTGAGAGCCTCAGCTCCTTAATGGATGTGAGGAAATAAATTCATTCTGATACTTGAACTCACTATTCTGTATGAGAATTCAAGCCATTTTAGAATAAAAGCCCGACCTCAATGCATGGCAGGATTGTGACAGGTTTCTATCCTGTCTTGCAGGCCAGAATGTCACAGTTAATTGTTACTCATAAAAAGTGTACTATCTTAATGCTTTCATCAAAAAGGTGATCTTAGAAATAAAAATTCAAAATAATTTTCTATGCACCAAAGACATCTTTGTTTATGGAATACCTTAACAAAAAGCCAGTGTATGCACAGGTTTATTGTACAGTTCATAAAGAAAACACACCTGATTCTCTAACAAACCCTTAAATCTTGTTTCTTATTGATCTGTTGCTGTCAGATTAAAACCTGTGAAGTACAAAACAAAATAATATTAATATTAAAGCTTCTTCAGCACTCGGGAATACTTTGCATATGAAAGTAACCATCCTAATTACAAACACTTTTCATTTGAATTGAGTGCACTGCAGCATGCTATCAAGAAAAGAGCTTGAAGATATGTGAAGTACTGTCCAGGAAAAATGAAGAGTCCAGTTAGTTGATATACTTTAATTGTAATCTTGTAATCTAAATTTTCCTCTCAGTGAAAACCTTTGAACAACTCAATTTGATTTGTATTCATTTGATATGCTGAACTGTGTGTTGATTCATTTTCAAATCACAGCAACTAGGACAGAACTCGCTGTAAAATGGGCACATGCATTCACTTTCAGAAATCCAGAAAGGTCACTTGAAAATAAGACCCGGCTGTATGTTCAGACTGAGGTTTCTCCACAGGCACTCTGTGATCTTTTTGAGGTCTTTGGAGCTTTTAAGGAGTTTATTTTTATGGTAGAGAGTGTGGCAAACAGTACATTGCCGATTTAATTAATGCCATAAATAAGCTTGGCTAAGCTGAACACTGAGTGAAAAGAAGAGGCATTAATCACCTATCTTTATTTAAATAACTCCAAAAGTTTTTGAGCCAGATTTTTTTCGTTTGAACTTATTATGTAACTGATCCTAACAAAAATGTAATTAATAATATTAATAATTAATTTAATTAGAATGTAAAACTCAGAATAAAAACTAAAACAGCCTCTTATTTTTGTTACATATAGATATGTCATGATATTATATAAATATCCCGAAAAAATAAGGAAAAATACACTCAAACAAGAATTAAGCCTCAAATTAATAGCAATAACATTCTTAATATACATAAATGTTTAACAGAAAAACATTATAATGTTTTTATTCCAGCTGAGAAATAACTTTACAGTAATCAGGTAACATCATTTTCAGAGCCAGTTCAAGGGTCCTCAATAATGTTAGCAAAATTGAATCTTGCCCAATCAAAAATAAGGACCATTGAGAAAACAAGTTATAAATCACACTATGCCTATCCAGAAAAAAACAAAAAGCAGAGCTAGATGCAGTGCCTTGGTCAATGAGAATAGACAAAGTGGCAATTTTTGATTATGGGAGAACTTCCTCCCTGTCTTTCTCTTTGCAGAAAAGTGAAATGAACATCCAGGCCACAGTCATTTTGCTTCCCTTCTTGTTTCCCGAAAAGTCTCTACTTTCTGCTGTAATCTATATGCCTAATAGTCACTGTGCTGTATGATTCAGAGCCTGCTACAACTCATAAGAATCATAGCATCTTTCTATAGACAGACACACACACGGTAAGATACAATAAGCTAATTAACAGGCCCAATGTGACTGTTTTTTACTTTGCATTTCATGCATATGAAGCAAAGGAAAAGGAATTATTTCATTCCACATCTTAATGGACAGTACTTATGTTTTTAACTCATCCCTTCATTTATCTTTTGCACACAGAGTATTTTTCTATTTTAAGACTGGTATTGAATATTGAACTCTTGATAATGAATCTTGCTAAAATTTACATATTTTGACCATAGAATATAAATATAGCAAGGGGAAAAAGGGTTATTCAGTGTGGGATCTACCAAACTTCGTCTTCTTCAAAATACACTTAACATGAATTCAATATGGGCTTTTCATCACTTTATTAAGTGCTAAGTAGATGAATGTTTACTTCTCCCATTTAAGAGGTCAGTGCTGGCATAAACCCATACAGTATCTAGCATGAAAATTGGTGGGCTTGCTGTAGCTGTGGTTAAATCCAGGAATGACACAAGCATCTTGAGGAATACTGTATCACTGAGTAGTTTTAAAGCAGTTTCTTTGGTAAAATCTCAGAGATGTGAAAAGAAACTGATAATTTCATTTTACACATCCTGACTGTTTATTTTACACACAGGTCTTTCCAAGATTCTATAGCATTGAAAATATTGAAATGTTGACGTTTGCCACAGTAAACTATTAGATTGATCTATTATTAAAAAAATACATAGAAAAGCATATTCAACCTAATCAGTATAGCAAAACTATAGCACACCTGAGCCCATGACACCATTTCCCAGAGCATTTGTCTGGAGAAACTGGCTGCTCAGGGCTTGGATGAGCACACTCTTGGTTGAATAAAAAACTGGCTGGATGGCCAGGTCCAGAGGGTTGTGGTGAATGGAGTTAAATCCAGTTGGCAACCGGTCACAAGTGGTGTTCCCCAGGGCTCAGTACTGGGGCTAGTTCTCTTTAACATCTTTATCAACAATCTGGATGAGGGGATTGAGTGCACCCTCAGTAAATTTGCAGATGACACTAGTGGGGCGGGATATGCTGTCTCTTTCTGGTAGCTAGCACTTCCAGTAGCACACCATAGATTCAAATTAATTGGCTGTTAATGGGCAGAAAAATCTGTTGAACAGAAAACATATCACCTCATGGTATTTTAGACTGAAGTAGGAGCTGCTGCAGCCAGTTATGCTGAACAGGGTTCCCATGCCTCACTCTACCTCTGAAACTCTTTTCCCAACAGACCAAAGTATCTTTAGCTTAAAGAGTTGACTTGTCTATTTGCAGTTACAAACTGTAGGCAAGTCCTTGGATAAGTCATGTACCTAAATCCAGATGATTGGATAATGTTATGCAGATACAAACACTAAGAAACAACATTCCAGCATTATACAGAGTAAAAAGAAAATTTTGCTCCCTTAATGTTCACAAACATCACAATTTTTAAAAAAGCAAGCCTACTTTTCAGTACTCCCATAACCTCTCCTCACTCTTTAATATTCTTAGACACTACTTTTTTCAGTTAATTTTTTAGAAGGCACGGCAAAGATTTGCTACATGGGAGGTAAAGAAATCCAGAGTTTACTATTCTATGACTACGTTCAATTATAGAACACAGCAACAAACCACAAAAATACCCTAGAGAAATTAGTCTGATTGGCTTAGATCTGAATTATTTATGAATATTTCTAAATTGGAATTATTAGTGAAAGGATAATTAGCCAACACATTTATGGACCTTAAGCTTCCATATGAAGGTCAGTGTACTATTTAAAGAAAATTGTGACCTAATTGCTTTTAAGTTATCATCAGGTAATTAACTAAATCTTACTGAAATGAATCTTAGAAATTTTGTCATTGTGCTTCTGCACTTTATTACATTCAAGAGGCAAAATGACATCAAACTGTGTTTTAAGCAAGTGCTTTAAAAAGTGTTATCTATCTGGTGCATGGTGTGTAAAATGACATCATTAGGTTTTTACACCCATTAGCCCAGGTGGAAAGGACAACAAGGAGTCCAAAAGAGTGGAAAAAATCCATCTCTGAGTTTTGTGTGCAGAGACTTATGAACATAGAGAGCTGAGAAGTCCATTTTAAACACAGTATATCTCAGTAAAAGTAAAATGCTATGTGGTAACTTCACCAGGCTCAACACTTCAGATGTTCAGACTTTCTCGCTCCCAGTTAGCAAGGGTTGGAAGAGCATTTCAGAGCAAGAATACATTTTTCCTCCTCAGATTTCTCCAGAGAAGATGTGAAAATAGTGAGATAAATTTATCTGGACAGAAGTGAGAAAGACAAGCATTAATTCACTACAGAAAAAAACAGGGAGGTTTCACTTACCTGCAGGACAACAATCATTAAGCTTTTATACTAAACAGCAGATAAGACCTAGAGACACTGATACATGCCAATGATCTTTAAATCAAGATACCTTGCAATACTAACCAGCACTCTAATACACAACCTGCCTCCCCTAACTTCAAAGTGTTAAGCTTAAGCTTCATCAAATCTTTTACAGTTACAAGTATAAATTATTTGCAAATGTGTAAACTGAAGCTGACCAAGGATAGATTGCAAAATATAGAGCAGATCCCAGAAACTGTGGTTGCCAGTCTTCTGCTTTAAGGGAACAAAAAATACTACAGCGTTTGGGTATAGAACATCCAGCTCACCAACACAGACTTACCACTAGGAGAGAGAGAACAATTCCTCATTAGGGCTGCCCAGTTTAGCATACCATTCCCCCTATACTGGGGCTGCATTGGCCCTACTATTTCTGAAAAGATTACATATCATCAAGGTTAAGAAACCAATAGATTTCATGCCCTCAGCTAAAAATGCCTGAGAAGAGGCAAACAAGTACAGGTGTAAATAGTTTCAGATATTGAGTCTGATTTTTCATTACGTTACATATTTTTTCATTTACATCCTTGAAAAAAGGTATTGAATCAATACAGACTCATAGGAAGTAGTCAATTCACACTTTGGTAGGTTCTAAGGTATCAGAGACTATCTCACGAACCTCAGAATTCCATAACAGAGGCATCAAGAGACATTTTAAACTAAAAAGCAGCGCACTTCTATTCTGACATTTCTTAAGAACTTGTTCACAAAGAGAAAAAAAATGTTGGTGTGTTCCAAGAGGGGCACATACACTTATGAAGTAAATCATCTTGTTGAAATGATGTCACCATCCAAAATAGACTTTCAGCTATAAACTGGGCATTCTTGGTTTTATGAATAGGATTTTTGTTAAATTTGCATTTATTCTTCGAAGAATGCACTTAACTAGCTTGAAAGTAAAAGTAGACCAAAATCTTACAAAATGGAGAAGTACTGATTTGCTAAAATGCGAGACACTAACAGGAAGAAATTAGCAGAGAGTTGTTTATATCTGTATACAACTGTCTGTACAGAGGTATACACACACAAATAGCTAATGCTAAACTACAGATGACAAAGATTTGGTTAGATTTTTTAAGAACACCTCCCACACAATTTTCCAAATGTTATTCTTTGATACTCAGCTAATGTCATTTATTTTTTCAGCTGTTACCCCTTTTGCCTCTATTTTTCTATTGTACCACAGGTCAGGAACAAAACACTATGGACAGCTTTGGCAGAAAACTAGCAAAGAATAAATAAGTTACTGAAAAGCACACGAATGTTTTATTCTATGTTTCTGTGATTACACTTGGAACTTTCAACAGTATTTTCTTGTATTTAATTTCCCTTCTTAATTTCACACATGGAAGGTATTATTTGGCACTTCAATAGCCCCCCTGTAGTTTTGAATACATACACTGGAGAGATGAACAGGTAAAACTCCCATCTCCTCTGCTTGTGATGCTTGGCTAGGGACAGTTTTCAACAGCAGATTAGAAGGCAACCGCACATCAGTCCATAATGTAAGAATTATAGTCTCCGAATAAAACAAGAAGCCTTACTTTTCCCACAAGCACTAAAATGTTTTCAAGTTTTCAACAAATCAATAAGCATTTAATTCTGCTATTTTTGAAAAAAAGTAATTACAAGGGGACTTTAGCAAAAAAAGACCCCAAACACAAAACCAGTGAAGAGCAGCATGAAACGACTGGTCCTTTGCCTTGCATCTGAGCCTGTAGCAATTTCGGCTCTTAAATGGGGTGTGGGATAACCCTTGTTCAAATACACCTCTTATCTAATGTCTCCAAGCTGAACTTCATTCTGCCTCTGTTATATGGCAGGAAGAATGTTTTTACCATGCTGCAACAGATCTCTCAAAGTCAGTCCTCTTCAAGCTGTTCAATTTTACATGATACACTGAAAGATACATTGGAACAAATAGAGAGCATGAAAACGAGTCTGTAGCTTTGGGGTTAGGGCACTCAGCTGGCAGGGGCAACCCCTGAGTGCCAATACCTTTTCAGATGAATATTTAATTATTAATACAAAATTGAACAGCTGCAATAAGAGAGGGAGAGATCTCCTGCCAAATGGGTTAGAACACTTTCCAGAGGCAATTTGAGGTAAATGATTCTAGAAAAATCACTAGACCTATTCAACCAAATCTAGCAGCTGAAGGAAAGTATGGGAAACCTAGCCCTGAAATGAGGTATAATAAAATAGTATTATAATATTGATAACAATTATAATGCTGATTAAAGATTTTGTTTTAAATGCCCATTATATTCTATGATTCCTATCTTCTATAACTTGTGATAAGCCTTTTTTTACCATAAATCTGAATTTCTACGTACATTGTTTGAAGTTATGAAAAATCTTAAAAAACAATGAATTAAGTTTTCATTTTACCTATTTGTCTACTCTTTCCTTTAACTGTTACAGTAATCCACAGTACTTTAAACAGATGTTTTCCTCATTTTAATTACTGTTTATTTAATTATCTTCCTAATTATAAGTCTTTTTTGCCAAAATGATGTCTGTTTTTCATTCAAAACCCATGATGGTGTACATTAGGCAAGTTAAGGTCCTGTGTTTTTCTAAAAATCAAAGAAAATCACATTCGGCTTTTGACCAGAGCTTGAAAAACTTTTGTACCCAAGTCAATATTCTGACAAATAAAGGTCAGGTGTGTCAGACACAAAACTATTTCAGTGAAATGAGTCTGCAATTGCTCACAGCTTCCATTATCTACATTTTTGCAGGCCCAAACCAATTTTAGCACATTTTTAGCAGTGTCCAAGAGGTTGTGTGTAGTTTATCTGGCCGCAGAACGAAGACTGAAATGGAAACAAAATCTATTTTCCAGAGTTCAGGACAAAAGTTTAGGCATCCTATCCCTAATTAATTTACTTAATCCCTTCTTGAACCCATTGATGCTTTTGACCTCTACAGTCTCATGCTGCAAAGAAAACAATTACAATGCAATTGAATTCACTGTCTGGGATTTTACTGGTATCTTTTTGTTTCATTGTGCTCTCTCAACACAAATTCTGTAGGTAAGATTAATTGCTTTGAAAGATAATCTCTGCATAATATTCCTTAAGCAATTTTGGTTCTGTTTTTGAATACCAAAATCAATATTTAGCCTATTCACAAAAATGAAAATAATGAGTAATTTTAAAATTATCTCAACTGCCACAAACATCTAAGAGAAGTAATTGAAAAAAAATAAAACTAGATGAAACAAGCATGGAAAAATAAACCACAAGTGAGTGTACCATGACTTTAAACTAATTAAGGTATGCATGAATTTAGAGCATATATAATGGATGGTAGCATATAATTTACAGTTTACTGAGCCCTATCAATAAAATCATCAACATTTTTCACCCAGACAAGGTTTCACGTTCCAGTTAAACAGCGAGCTAAACACAGTCCATCTTCCTCTCCAGGACAAAATCACAGACATCAGTACAATTCTAAAGCTACATTCTTCCCTAAAGGTCAGCCATGCACAATGCAGAACCTGTCCACTTGCTTATGTTGATTTAAAATGAGCATAAAAATTACAAATATCTTTAATTTATAACTTCCTCTTCCCCACCGTCCACCACAAACTTTATTCATACACACACACACATTTACACCCCTTTTTACCCCTTTTGTCTTTGACTGAGTGGCATGTGGAATGAATAAGTCTGTGAAAAACTTTCTGCTATGAACAGACGAATGGAACCAGACAGAGAACAAAGTCAAATTTGTGTAAATACATTAAATAGAGTATGTCTCCATCAAGCCACTAGTGTGGGGTCTTTTTATTAAAAAAAAAATAGTAAGAAACTCCTGAGATGAAGAGTGGACAAGTCAAAGGTGCCATCAGAGATAAAACTTGGCATGTATATGGAAAACATACTGAAATTTCAGTATGGTTTCTCTGTATGTCTGCAGACTGAGGTTACCTTTTTGTTGGCACCCAGTTTCTACCAATAGCCAATTCAGCAGCAGCTGTTATGTTGAAGTGGTTTCTTAACTATTTTCCACTTCGTGAATTAACTGAAGAAAGCACTGAAGAAATCTGAGGACTACTGGCCTTGATAAAAACATGACACATGAGAAAGATGTTTTCCAATAAAACATAAAGCAAAGTTGAAATTTAAGAGAATTTTGTGACTAATCTCAGAAATGGGCACCACCCACTCAGATAAATCCCTGGCTGCAGCAACTGAAAGCTGTTGCAGCTTTAACAGTGGTATAAAAGTCTACACATTCCCAAACCTGTGTTAACTCTGATTACTGATTAGAAGAATCACAGATTGCAGATGACAAATAAGGACATGCAGAAGAAAATTATCCTTACTAGAGAATATGCAAATACTACAATGAGGTGAACTCACTGCAGCTAATACAATTCATCAGTACAATGGAAAAGGCCACTTGTTTACTGGGTTAAAAATGTGACAAACCCTCAAGTTCATTGTGAGGTTTCACTAACAGCAGAGAACTGAAAAAAGTAAAGAAAGAGTTTGAGAATGTCTTATGAAGAACAGCCATGTGCCAAAAAAGTGAAGCTAACCCAAAACTTGTGACCTCTTTGAAATATTTTATTTTTTTTGTAGCAAAGACTGAAAAATTTTTGAGCAAAAGCTCCTAAAAGTTAGGAATTCTGTTCTGGAAATCCCAAAATAAAGAGAAGAATTATAACTAATATTAGCCATTATAAAATACAAACATTTACTTATGCTTGAAACCTCCCAAAATAAAATGGCTGACAGAAACACTGCAGTGCCTTAAAGGAGAAAAATGTTTACTGTACCAAAGCGTTTTAAGCTGCTGAGAATACTACTACACAAATATAAGCAGCTAATGTGAGAAAGCACAAACCACAGATGATCCCCAAGCAAAAGACTAGCACAGTTTTGTTTTAAAATAAAAATACCAGTACCTTTCTGTCAGTGGCCGATGCACCATGATTTCCTCAAGTGCATAGTCAGCTTTTGCTTTAGAATTTGGTTTTGGAGTTTTGTTCTTTAATGTTCTTTAAGTATTCTTGCTGTAATTACACTGAGTAAGGTTTAGCTATGGGAAAGGATTTGTCCCTTCGGTACATGAAATATGATCATTCAAAATGTACTGGTCATCAGTCCTCAGTCCAGAGATCTTGTGAAGATGTAGCAATCAATTAAAACCACATTATATGCCCCCAGTGTTTCTTTAAAGGAAAAACACCTTAGCATGAAGTCTTTTCTAAAACTGAACATTTGTAAATATGATGACTGATATTGAGCCACAGCTGGTCAAAAATTCAGGTTTCAAAAACAACTGCCAAGATTATTTAGCTATCTTTCACAGAACACATAACATGCAAGAAGCAAAAAAAAATTTATGCACACAATTTTCCATGTTTCTTTTAAATTGTTATCTTTAGTAATTCAGGATTCAGGAGGAAAACCTACAAAATATTTGGGTGGGTTTTCTTGGAAGGAAATACAGAAAGAATTGTTATTTAGTGATATTAAGCTCTTCTGGTGCTTTCATTATAGTTGTAAAAAGAGAGATACATGTAATTTGTCAAATACTGAGAGAACTGTCATTATGCTGATGTTTTTCATTTGCATTCTTAAAAAGCAATTGTTGTTTCCTTAATAAGAGAAATAAAGTTATATCTGGCAAAGCATTTCCACCCCCGCTAAAGAACAACGGATTATTTCCACCAATGTAAAATGAAGTTAGATATTCCATTACCATAGGCAAAGCAGCTATGCATCTTCACTTTGAATTCATGGCCAAACGGAAACCTGTACTGTGTGCATTTTGACGAGTAACATAATCTACTATGTGACTTTATCAACTGCCTAATTTAGGCTTGTGAAGGACTTCCTGGTAGCTTAAACAAGGACAGAAAAGGAAAGTAACTTAAATGTGAACTGAAAGATATAATAAGAAAAAAATCAAGTAGTCCTGAGGAGAAGGACTTGGGGGTACTGGGGGATGAAAAGCTGAACATGAGCTGACCGTGTGCGCTGGCAGCCCAGAAAGCCAACCGTATCCTGGGCTGTATCCAGAGAAGTATGGCCAGCAGGGCGAGGGAGGGGATTCTGCCCCTGTACTCTGCTCTGGTGAGACCCCACTGGAAGTGCTGCATCCAGCTGTGGAGCCCTCAATATCAGAAGGATATTGACCACTTGGAGCGAGTCCAGAGGAGGCCACGAAGATGCTCCGAGGGCTGGAGCCCCTCTGCTCTGGGGACAGGCTGAGAGAATTTGGCTTGTTCAGCCTGGAGAAGAGAAGGCTCCGGGGAGACCTTATAGCACCTTCCAGTGCCTGAAGGGGCTACAAGGAAGCTGGGGGGGACTTTTTATAAGGGACTGTAGTGACAGGACAAGGGGTAACGGGTTTAAATGGAAAGTGGGGAGGTTTAGATTGGATATCAGGAAGAAGTTCTTCC
>NW_010268823.1:16299-55884 GCF_000690775.1 Eurypyga helias
TTGGAAGTGTCAAAGGCCAGGCTGGATGAGGCTTGGAGCAGCCTGATATAGTGGAAGGTGTCCCTGCCCATGGTAGGGGGTTGGAACTAGATGATCTTTATGGTCCCTTCCAACCCAAAACAGTGTGTGATTCTATCAATGATTCTAGTTTGATGGAGAACAGATATTGCCACAAAATTAGTAAAACTGAGACATAGAACCATTGAGCTAAACCAAGTTAAACCAAAATTGTGAAACCTGGAAATTGTGTCCAAAAGAATGTTGATGGAATTTCTTAAGCTATTTTATTACTTTTCTCCAGTAGCTAACCCATTCTCATGGTGTGAATTTTTTTTAACAGACAAGATTTTTAAAATGTTAGGTTTGAAAGCAAAATCTCTAATTACTAAACAGGGAGACAAAAACAATTAATAGACTTCATATTTCGTATCTATTCTGATTGAGTGATTCCCCTCACTGACTGAATTGTCAGATGTAATAATTTTCCCTGGGGGGCGGGGGAAGAACAAGAACGAGCAAACAAACAAAAAACCCAACAACAAATAAGCAATAATTTTTCCTCAATAAGTGCTACTAAGTGCTCATGGTTGTATCTACAGTTTAACCAACAGAGACTCAAAAAGTAAGACTAGTGTTCAGTATTAATCGATGTTTTGTCGGTAAAGTTCCCTTTTTACCCCCTAATTCCAACGATGTGACAGTAGCTATATAGTCTATTATCCACAACATCTCAAAAATGTAGCTCATAAGGCCCAAGTAGCAAATACTATATTGTTCCATCTAAACGAAAGTTATGTTATTGCTGGGTTTGTGTTACTGAATTCACAGACATTACAAAACTAACAGTGAAATTCTGTAATGATGTTAAATTGTTTTTCTGTCATAGATACGGAACATTGATTTTTTCCCTTGATCCCAAGGAAATGAGGATGATAACTTCATGCTGTTTATCTCCTCCAATAGCTTTGGAACACATTCCTCAATTTTAACAAAATTTGACAGCAGGATATGGCCTCAGAGATATCATGTTCCCACAAGTTTTGTGACACTAAACAGATGGGAAGAGGAGAGAAATCTTTATGTAATCACATTGCATATCCCACTGAAAGAAAGGTTTCACAGTATGCACATGCTTTCTTAAAAAGTATTTCCAGGAAAGAGAAGTTATACCCCAGCCATAGAGAAAACTTAAACAAAGCATGTAAGCAGATATAAAACATAGATATACAGGCAAACAGCTTCCTAGTTCTGACGCTTATGAAGTTAACCCCTTATGAAGGAGAGGCAGCAGTGAAGGCACCATGTTTATTTGCTATCTCCTACCTGACTTTGGAGATTTCCAGGTCCTAGCAAGTCTGATGACTTCAATGGTAGCGATAACACTGGCAGGTTCATTGTTCCTTTTCTGCAACATTTATGTGTAAACAGAGATTAGAGTAGGATTTTTTTCCATTTCAGATTCTTTTTTTTACGACTTATAACTCTATTCTTATATCTTTTAAATTGTTTTTCTCTAATACTGTAAGCCTTTAGCAGCAGATGACTGTTTCCAATGTTTACAGTATACTGTAAGAAACCGTCAACTTTGCATACTTTTCTCTTCTTTTTTCTGAGGTTACTGACTAATAGTGCTAGTCATAATTTCTGTGAAACTATTCTAATATATGCTATTTTTAAACAAACATGTAGGAGTCAACGCCAATGGAAAGCCTGAGGAGCAATGTATTTCAGATATACGCTGTTCCACTGTGGAGAATGAACTCGTGACTATGTGGGGAGTTCATAGATGCCATTAGCTACCTACTGCAATTTATTAAAAAAAAAAAATCACTTCTTGATCAACATTAGACTGTGGAAGATTGGACGATGTGTAGGCTAAGGCCAGCATACAGCTGAATCTCCTTAAGGTTATGCAATCAGAGATGGATGGAACAAGATTTCATAATAAACTTATTCCTTTTGCTTCCAAGTAAGCTGCATTTTGTCAACTGTAATTTCAAAGCAAATCAACTGAAAATAACCAAAAGCTTTTTAAAAGTACAAATGCGGAACTGAAAATTGCATTTACACTAAGTACCAATGTCCTCAAATTCAAGCATATTTAGATTATAGGAGATAGTAACTTACCTTAATATTATCTGTCTATGCATGAAAACTATCTGGATATTTCTATAACTAGTCCACTGAAATTTGAAGCTGCAACAACAGTTTTAAAGGGAATGTCTCTCAGTTTTCCTTATAAAGTGCAAAATATTGTTAATAAGTTGTTTATTATTAGTAGTTTATATGCTTTTCAAAATTCTCAAACCATCAAGCCTTTACTATAAAGGTTTCTTTCTAAATGGGAAGCTTTATCATTTACATTGGAGTAACTTCTTGAAATAAAAGTAGTTTTCTCCAGTTTAGCAGAGACTTTCCATATGCTAGATAACCAAAGCTGAACCATAACTGGAATTCTTAACAGTATCTGCATGAAAAATAACAGTATGGAGTTACAGGACTCCAAATTCATACCATAGCTGATAGATGCATAATTTTCTTTGTAGGCCGTTAGAAGGCAGCATCACCTAGGATGATAGGTGATTTTGTCTAAACAGACAAATGTGAATTTATCTAACAGACAAATAATATAAAATGTTTGAGGAAAATCAGGCAAAGAAATCTGTGTAAAACATGATTCTACTGAGTTAGACTAAGAAATTTCAATATTACTAATGACTTTCATACTGTATACAGGAAAGTTATTCTCATAACCTTTTGAGCAACTTGCTATCTTTAAATATTTTGCCTCTCCTCAAATTTCAGTTGTACCCTGTGCTCCCAAAACTTTTAGAAAAAAGTGCCAATGTTCTTCAAATCCAATTCCATTTAGTCTTTGATGTTGTGTTGAAGTGTGTTTCATCCCTGAATCATCTATGAAGGGAAGCTTAAATTGTGTTCTCATTCTTGTCTTTCCAGTCAAATGATAATTTAGAATGACTGATCCTAGAATCAAGATGATGAAAAAATGTCGCATGACCTAAAGATATAAAGCTAACTTTGAGGGTTGCAAATACAGGAGCTGGAAAACTGTAAACAAACTGAATACTTTGAATACAGAAAAAAATATACATTTCTTAATGAATGCCCTCAGACAGCTACTACAAATATGTCTATACTGCGTACAAGACAAGTTACAAAAGTATAATGAGATGTGCAAGCTAATTTTAAACTGCTTAATCTGGATAGCATTTATAAATTCATTATATATCTCTGAGCTCAAGTTAAGTTTTCCTGCCTAAAAGCACCTCATTTGCTTTTAGGTGAGGATCCCACTTGCAATATGAGATATGTCGTAAACCCTCTCAGACTGAGCACCTCCTGTCCCTTCTGCTTATTGTGTATAACATCTATGACATTTAGAAGAGCTGTAGGGCAGTAGTTCAACACAAATTACATTCTAACTTTGAAATGCAGAATTCTGAGTGCTTAATATGTGAAAAGCATACACAGAGAATGAAACGACTTACTTCAGACTTACTTCAGACTTACTTCAGTTTCAGTTTGACAGTTAATATTTTTTCAATTCTGTCTAGATATTTTGACTCTATCAAGGTTTAGGTCTTTCTGTTTGAACATTCAAACTCTTGCATGTCATCCCACCTGCTCTCATCTCAAGGTTTTGCATACCAAAGATTCAGTAGGTCTCAGTCTTCAACCTCCCTCATCAGTAAAGCCATGTCTTTGAAAGATAGTTTCGTAAATGTTCTCAGTTGGGTAGTCTCTGCTCAGGATTAATGTTGTTTCAAAAGCAAGTGCAGCACTTCTGCCAGCAGAAGACAAATTTGCTCTCTATTCTGAGCTTCAGATAAATCTTAAACACAGCTGAAGGCATTCAAGTCATGAAATGAGAGCACATAAAGCACTTGCATAATGTCTATCAGCATATGGCTAGCAGAGCCTGCTTAGGTCACAAGGGTGGATCTTCACAAAGTGAATGAGCACAGTTTGTTCAGATTTTTAGGCTTGTTTAAAAAAATCTGTTTCAATTCCATGACTAGTTATTTTCCTGTGTGAAGTCCTGGCAGCATACCATTTTCTTAGAAGCTGTAATTTGGTACAGTGGCTCTTTTCCACTAATGGGAAAATCTCAAAGGCTTTGGGAATTTAGATTACATATGCACTTAAAAATTGGGAGGGTCATTCCAACTGTCTGAGCTACCGGAGTTTGAACCATTTCTTCTTATCTTTCTCAAAACCAACTGGTAGTCATGGTTGTAGATTATTTTTGAATTCAGATATCTCTTCCTCCTGGCTATGTTTTTATGAGCCATTTATTTTCCATGTTCTGTAACAAGAAGTAAATTTGTAATTCACTTCTCTATAACCATATCCTTGCCTGAAACAATAAGTGAAAAAACCATGCTTATTTGTTTTGCTATAAAATATGATTATTCCTAGATATTTCAAAAACATGCATTTGCACAATTTTGTGTCCTCCATTACAATCTGAATTCAGTCCACAATCAAAACAACCCATAAAAGAATCACTGGACCAGAGAGATCTTGAAGCTTGCACAGAAACACATTAAGAAACAGGCCACAATATGGATAATCTATGTGTAGGCAAGACAGAGAAATGATTATGGCAGATCTGGCCTTTGAAAGTATGCCAACCATCTGATTCAAAAATTGAGAAAATAAGACTTTATAATATATAGCATGTTATTTTGTTCTTCTGTGAAAAAATGACAATTCTTACTCAGTAAATCTGGTTTTTCAGGGATCTGGAATAACATTTTTTATTTTGTCTAATTGATTGTAACTATGTGACTGCAGAAAAGCACTGTCTTCAAAAGCATATCCTCAAAATTACAATTATGAATAAGTACCATGCAAATTAATTGTGCTCCTAAATCCTTCCAGCAGCTTTCAAGCTCTCTCTCAAAATATTTTGTTAACTATTGATTTCTCAGATTTCCTAGTTGCCACTGGGAAATGCATAAATTTTTGAGGAAGAACATGGTCTATCCAACTGTAAATAAAAGAAACGAGCATTTGAGGAAATATGGAGGCGAGCAGGACAGCTAAAGTACCTTCTCATGAAAGTTTGTGGCTCTTTCATGAAGCTGAAGACCTGTTGCCTCAGTTGCTCTCATAACCTAAGACATGTCAAATTGATGGAGACACTTCTGACAATATTTATACATTTTTGTCGTATAAAACTTCATATTTAAATATGTCTCCTAATTATGAAGCATGCTGGAAGTTAAAATCTCGTACCGTTTCTGTGGGACACCTCTCAGATGATAGCAATAGTTCCCACACCACAGCCTAGATAGACACAGGGAGTTCCAACAGGTCTGACTGTAATCATATCCCATTTTTCCTGACCCCATGAGTTCTGTACACCCAACTGTTTTTAGCAAAGAAGATGGTTTTGCTTCTTGGAAAAGCGATATTTCTTAGAGGAGTGAAGATACCTGTTTAGGATAATGGACTAAATAAAAGAAAAAAAACGATGTCTCTCATTTAAAGCACACATCCTCCCATAAATGCTTCAAATAGTTCCAGCTTACTGCAGAAACTTCCCTTCTTACAGGTATGGATATTTCCCCCCAAAATCCTCTTTTTATGTGTGTACTCTACAAGGTAATGCCCTACAGAGATTTTCAAGTTAGCTGAAATTACAGAGAAGAACTGGAAAAAAAAGCTACTGACATACCAAGCTAAGCAGACCTAAAAGCTTATAGAAATAAACTGCTGTCAGTACTTGAGCTGATCTGTTTGTAAGGCAAGGATATATAGGTTAGCTGATATACCCCCTGCTACACACGAAATCAAAAGCATTTTACTGAACTATTCCTGTTGTTTAATTTTAAAGCATCAAATAATACTCAATAAACCTCTAATTATGTTGCTTTATCATGAATTATTGAAAAGACACTTCACATATTCCACAGTAAACTGAAATCCTTCAGTTCTTTGGAACACAAATAGATAGTTTCAAATATTTACAAAGGAACATTCCAGAAACCTAGTTCAAAGGATTTTTAACAAATCAGAAAAGTTTTCCTGAAATATAACCTCTAACATATGGTTCCTTTAGCTCATACATTTTCTAAGCCCCATCTGAAATTCATAGCTAATTAAGAATGAACAGAAAAAGCAAAAATATAATAAAAATATAATAAAATATCAAAATGAATTACTCCATGAAAAGATCAAGTTTCATTTCCTTGAAGGTAGAAATTTGTGTTTATCTCTAGCAGAAGCTGGATTGCCTTCCAAATGTTGCCAGATTTCACTGATGCAGAGTTTGATACTAGCGATACAGTGAGGAAGATACAGTGCACCACACAACGCAAGGTTTAAAATGTGCTCTCTCTTTGCTATTCATTTTTAACAGTCACCTTGCATCCAAACCTAGTAAGATCCCTTAAAACTTCAGAGCTAAAAGAAATCAACAAAGTAATTTGTGGTTTTAGAAGAAAGTTTGATAATATTTAAACGTATGCTTAGTCTTTTCCTTATTTTTTATTGTTTTTTTCAATTGGAAAAGTCAGGTCTTAGTGTTAGCTGTTACAGTACTACATTATTCAAATGCAAAGGTTTCCTCTTTACTCCGTCTTGCTTCTTTATGCCCAACAGCATTTTCAATTCATCACTCAGTGCCAGAACACATACTAACATGTGTAACAGCACATCTTCTCTAAAGGAAGTCATATTTTCTTGCAGCATCAATCCTTTCATGCTTCTTATAGTCAAACTTGAAGTTGATAACTGCACTGGGTTAAAAACGTGTTCTGAATAAACGTTCAAAATGATGGCTGCCTATAACCTTTACCACCTATTATGAAGTAAAAATTTTTTTTCTGGTCCAAATTCAGAGAAGACGCAAACCTACACTAAAGAATCTTCCCCAACTTGTAGTGTTTCACTTTATTCTACCAAAGCAAGGAACATGATCATGTTACAGCAGCACAACCGCTACTTTATACTAGGTAATCAAAAATAGCACCTTTTTCCTTCATGCCATCACCAGCTGTGCTCAGAGAGGTCTGCTTCTGGAGCAAGCTTGTTATTTTCACAATAGGAATACTCCTGTTTAAGAATTTCTGTGAAGTCTTAATGAAATATATGCCTATCAATTGGTATTTGCTGCTCCCAAAAGCCAGCATGGTAATGCAGTTACATTTGTGAGCTGTGTAGTAGTCACATGGATCCTATCCTCCTAATCCTGAACCGGGACTAAAGATGATGCAAGTGTATGGTAAAAAGAAATTAAACAGACTACATACATACACAATGTATATTAAGAGGCCCAAACAGGTTATCTGTTGCAAATAGAAACACAGGCAGCCATGTGCAGGTGAAAATATGTTAGTAAATGGTAAGTGGGTTTCTGAGCATACAATATTCATGACACTGCTGTGCTTATTATATACAGCAAATGGCTATACTTATAGCATTTCTATTTTAGCATACCTCCAGTTTCATAGAATGTCCTGACTATTAAAATCTATAGCTAGTTTTATAACTCTAAAATTTGTAAAACATGTCCAACCTTTCTGGACTGAACTGCAAGCTTGTAAGCTATGCTAAATACAGCAGTCAGCAGTTCTAATTGTCAGCCTAAGTACCATTTGTCCAATTTATGTCAGCTCATAGGTATTTTTATGATATTCAGGGATTCAAAGACTCACATTGGAAAATATCATTCAACTAACTCAGCTTTAATAAAAGAATGCTATCTTTCACTTTTAGGATGCTCTTGCATGAGATTTATTTTCAAGAAAGCAGTTAGATTAAATCTCTAGAGAATTTAGTTATTAAATCATTTATTAACTCTAATCACACTTGGTCCAGATGCAGAAAAGATATTTTAAAATGTTGGTAAACAAGTTATAGTCTCAATAAGAAAACTTGGTTAACAATCTCATAATTTTTTGGTGAAGATGTAGAATACCTTAGAGATGAAAACCAGTTGCCTGACCTGTCAGAGAAACACCAATAATACAAGTTAGAAAATCCACATAACATCCACTGCAGATCTGACACAGTACACTCTTTAATTAGAGAGTCTGATGGGATGAGAAGTAACACCAGCAGCTGTGACAGATTCCTTCCCATTATTAGCAAGGAAGATTTTTACCAGGTAGCAGTACGCATACCTTATTCCCAAAGCGAGTGAAGCATCCAGGTTAAGAGATTTTTGGCAGGGCCACAACCCTAAATATCAAGGGAACTGTTCCTAAAGGATAACACTCCAGCTCAGCTGCGCAGGTAAGAAATTAAGAGGGGTGTTCACATAGGAGTGGAGATCAGGGCCTCTGATAAACACAGTGCTAAGATTAAAAAGTATTCCAGATGTAAATTGTTCTGTGGTGTCTGTTAACAAGAAATTTAAATATATAGCATATATTTCAAATGTATGATACAGTCATCATTCTTCACATAGTTATCCCTTTCCAGGGGTTTTGATCAGGTTGCAGAGGAGGAAATGAGCCGAAATCCACTATTTGGCTAGATGCTTCAAACATGTATTCTGCGTCTTGGTAGTAGTCCCTGTGAAACCAAGACATACAACTGGAAAACTTTCCAGTTCTTCTACAGCTCAGAAGCCTCTTCCTCCCTGAATGCAAGATGGCTTTTCGTTCATAAAGCTTACTGCCAGAAAACAAAATTCTCAGACTGTGCCTACTTAACATTTTTACTGTCACAAGTCCCATACTGACAACACATTTCTGTCTGAATGACAGTAAAATTCAGGTACAGGATAAATAACTCCGATTTTCAACAGATTTATCTCCTTAATAATCTGAGTGTAAATTGTTACAATATTGATATACAATATCAATAAAAATCTCAAAATAAAATTCAAATTATAAACTAATGGTAATAGATGAAGGCACAAATTTAAACACTCAAAAGTCAAGCCAATTCTAAAATATAAGATAGGCCGGTATCACAGAGCACTATGTAGCAAAAAAAAAAAAGCCTTAAAAAGGCAGCCTTTCTGATTATGATATGAACTCTGGCTACATGCCTCCACTGTAGTCTCTCCTCCCCACTGCTTTTCCAGGTGTATTAAGAGATCTGGGTACTTTAACCAAAGTAACATGCAACAGGCATTACAGAATCCTCTGAAGGAACATACTGAAAACATAATCCCAGGATGACAGAGAGGAAAAGTGATCAGAGATTCATAGTGGTCAAGTATTTGGCCTAGATTTGTCCCAGAGGCTTTTTTTGCCTGTTCTGCGTGTTTTAACACACTTAAAGTTGAGATAAGGAATATTTTTAAAATGCTATTTTTCCATAGCTTTCATTCTATACACTCAAGATGATTATGGGAAGCTTAATATGGAATGTCTTGACTTCAACAGTTTTTTGAATTCATATTTCCTATTGGACTGACAATTCTGAGAAAAAGTATGTTTGTCTTCCTCATTTCCTTGCTTCATCTCTAAAGCTAAAGCTACATGAAAAAGGGAGTCTGCAAGAACAAAGCACCTATTAAATTGCAGACCATAGCTCTACAGAAAACTTTTTTTCCAGAGAAAACTACCCTACTTATAGTCATTTGCTACTGATAAAGTTTCATTCTCTTTTTTTTTTTTTTTTTTAATTTAAACCCACCTCCTTAGTGTCTTTGTATCTTTTCTTCCCCGCTCACTTGATTGACAGGAATGCATTACAAGCTCTGTGCTACTCAACTCATTGCTTCATTCAAGTCCTCATTCTGAGGATGAATCCCTGAATCCCTGATCTTACTACCACCACTTGCCATGACCCACGGTCACAAAAAACCCTTCTATGGTCACAAAAAACCCTTCTATGGTCACAAAAATCCCTTAGCAAGAAAAACAAGACTGCAGTACATGTAGAAGACAAAGAGGTGCTAGTCCTCCACAGTCAGACACAATAGAAAAAAAAAATCTGCCATACAGGCAAGGTGCTTCTGATTACAGATACTGGTAGGGCTACTGTTTCCTCCTTTTTCAGCCTCCCGGCAGAGAAGTAAGGTTTGCCTTAGATCACGTCATTGAACTGTGCTCTCTCCTTCCTGAAATATAACATCAAGCTCTTCCTATTTACAATAAGCATAGAGATCATACCTATAGCAAAAGTAAAAATAGATACTGGATCTTAATAAGGCCCAATTTGGCAGAAATAATATATTTTTGAGTCATCTGTATAAATACAGTCACTACTTAAATGTAGCTTTATCTTCAGATGAATTACACCAATACTAAATTTAATCATATTTTTGTCTCTGCATTACTTTACTATGCCAGTGGCAGAAACTGCAGTATTTCTTAGAGCATACCTCATTAAAAAAAAAATAGCTTCCAGCTACTGAAACTCACATTTGCATTATTCCCCAAACTGCATTCCATCATCATGACATTTGAAGTGTATTCAGAAAAAATTGCTATTGTTTGAATGAATTACCTCTTCTTATAAAGAAAAGATTGCCACAAGCATAATTAATCTGAAGGTACATCAGACAATATTTCTAGTACTTACTGGTAGTATTAATGAAATTTACTGTAGATTAAATTGGTAAAATTGGGAATAGCAGGTTCACAAAGCATTGTATTCATGTGTTCCAGGAGATTTCAACAGACTGAGCAACAACAATCTCTAGAATATAATTATGCAACTTCATTATTTTCAATTAGTTTAAGTTAACTCTATATTAAGCATGCTCTCAAGAGCAGGAAGTTGCATGTAAACTCTAATTTTTGTCTTGATATCAATACTGTAATCCTTGATTTTTAAATAGTAAGAGACAATTATCTTTCATTTGTTTGCCATCTTTTAAGTCTTTTGCTTTCGTTTGAGGAAAAAAAGCAAGCTGTCTAGTCCTTTTAGCCATAGAAGACACAATATCATTGCCAGTCATGTCAGTGTGAAGTACTATTGGCTAAAGGTTAACTATTTCTCTGTCATCCAGTAAACTGGAAGTAAAGAGATGATGACTGAGGAGTTTCATATATATGGTGACCAAGGTAGTGGTAACAGAACATGGTGGATCTTCCTCTGTTCAAGGGTTACTGACTTAGCTGCTACATTTCAGTGGAGGTCGCACTGAATTCTATGTGATAGAAAATATGTCTGAAACAGGTCTTGAGAAGTCATTTACGACTTTAGTCCTGTTTCAAGGCAAATACTGGTCATACCCAAGTCCTTCCTAACTGGTATTTATCTACCCCCACTTTAAAACCATTGAGAATTAAGATTTTTAAATATACTTTGCTGTCTTACAATTAAAAAGTTAATATTTACCTGCATCTATCTTGCTGCAATTTAAGCTTAATAATTCTTGTTCTGTCAATCATACACATAGAGCACAAATTATGTCCTTCTGCTAAATAAGCTCAAATCATTAAGCTCTAAAAAGTCTTGTCTGGATTTCTAATCTTTTGTTGCCTGCTATTTAGCTCTCTTCAGATGGTTCATATTTTGCTTCAAATACACTAAGCTAGACATAACTGTGGCCTTATTAATGATGTGCAAAACAGTGACATTATTTTACGCATCATCTAAGCTATAGTCATTTTCAAATACAGCCCAGCATGGCTCCTGTCCTTCTTGCAATAATTTAAAACTGTAGACTCACATTCAACTTACAAACCATTGTAACACCGAAATCCTTTCCTGAAGAACTGCTACTAATAAATTTATTTTCCCATCCTTGTTTGTGCTGTGACACTCCCATTCATGGCATCTTGCACATGCTATTAACAAAATGAATTCTAATTTAAAAATTACTACTCAAATTGGCAAATATTGGTTTTATATTCACACGCTATTCTCCTGCACATCTGTACACCCTCTCAACATTCAGAAAGAGAAATTATTTTAAACAAAAATTCCACTCTGCTGCAAGCAAATTAAGCCATATGAAATAGAGCAGATTTGGACTTACAGTTGAACAGGTCTAGGAACAGGCCTAGGGTTAGGAATCAGATCTCAGTTCTTCCTCCCTCCAGCTCTATCACACACTGAGCAAGCAATGATGAGCAAAATTCATTCTATAAATGCTTGATGCCATCTGTGAAAATAGGGATAAACAATTCGTGTTTATTTTTAGACACCTTTCTGATATAGATGAAAAACTATACACTTAAGACAATATTTATAAATGATATGCCATGCAATTATTATGTTTATATAATAAAGCACAAAATTATTTTAATACCATCTGGATTATGTGGGGGGAGGAATAAAGTTATGATGGATAAAGCCTAAGATTTTAAAATAATTCCAGAAAATTCAGGGTACAGGCTCTGATCCAGGATTTGGATCAGAAAACAACATTGCTGCCAGGTATTCTCACTCCAGATTTTGAGAGTGGTTTGAGACTCTGTTCAAGTTCAGGAAAACACTGCATTAGAGGTTTAAATCCATCTCTGTATAGCTGAGTATACAATATCAGCGTGAGCACTGGATTTAAGTGCTTCTGAACGAGTGTGATTTAGAGGGGTTTCCATAGCAGAGATCCATACAAATAAAAGGGAAAAGGAATCAAGACACAATGACTTTCCTGCTGTCTTAAGAACCACAGAATTAGAGAACAATTATCTGCCAAATGCTGAACATATGAAGACAACTCAGTGGCTAGTTTTCCTTCACAGTATGACATGACCTACGGATCCTTCAGTTCTTTTACTTTGGACTGTTATTTTTCCAAGAAATAATGTGAACTTGTTTCTTCTCACCACCTAAGTAATCATTTATGACAATTCAGTTGGAATGATGTGTTGGTGTTTTTTCCCTAGTTCCTCTATAGGAGGTGTGCTGGAACATCTTTATCTCACTGACTCATACAGATATGGTCTGTCATGTACAAAAAAACTACAAAATTGAAGAACCAGGGCACAAGCACTTTCCAATTGTCTGCAGCATTTGTTCTGTCAGTGAAGTTCTGGAAACTCACACATCAATTATGACAGCAATGGCAAGATTCAGGGATATTTGGAAACTTTTCACATTGACTTTTCATAGTTCAGGTTTCTAACTTTGCAACCGTATGTTTGTTTCTTGATTCTTATCCATTATTTCCCCTGTCTGCTGTCCAATTTTTAAGCTCTTGTTAACTAACTAGTGCTATGGCTATACTTGCCCATATTTTGTTTCTTGGTAATGTCTGCCTGTGACTCTAAAACCCCTAGCTGTCCTTCCTCATCCACCACTCAGTCATATTCTGTGGATATCAGTTAACTTCAGGCACCCAGCACCCAGGATTGAGTACAATTAACAAGGAAATTTTTTAAGTTTAGGCATTTGCAGTGAGAAGGCTTCAACTGAAGTATTGTTAAATATTAAAAGGGTGAAAAAAAAAATGAAAGCCATCTCAGGTTGAAGCAAAGGATGACTATTCTTATGTAAAACAATTTTCAACCTGCACATCTATGGTGGGTCGGCATTTGCAGCTGCCAGGCACCCACCCAGCTGCTCCCTCACTCTTCCTCCTCTTCCTCTTCCCCTGCACTGGGGAACAAAATAAGATGAGAAAGCTTGTGGCTTAAGATTAAGGAAAAGGAGATCACTTACCAATTACCATCACAGGCAAAACAAAATTGTCTTGGTGGAAATGTCATGTATTGCCAATTAGAATAGAGTGGGACAGTGAGAAACAAAGACAAACCACAATACCCCTTCCCCTTACCTCCCCATGTTCCTTGGCTCAGCTTCACTCCTTCATTACCAACTCTACTTCCATCCCCTGACCACCACAGAGGGATGGGATTTGGGTGGTTGCAATCAATCCAAAACAGTCCCCTCCTCCAGAGTGGGCCCTCTCCCAGGCTGCAGGCCTTCAGGATAAACCTGCTCCAGCACCTTCTCCACAGGCCACACACAGCTCCTGCCTGGAGAACTTGCTGCAGCATGGGCCCGGGCCATGGGTCACTTTTCTTCAGGGAACACCTGCTGCAGCATGGTCTCCTCCCCGGTTGCAGGTGAATCCTGGAACACCTCTTCCCCTCAGTCTCCTCTGACCTCAGTATCACAAGGCTGTTTCTCACACCTTTTTCTTCACCCCTCAGTGCCACGTGGTGTGTTGCCCTCTCTTCCGTGTTTTCCCCAAGGTGCCACACCTGTGGTTGAGGGGCCCGATCTGAGCGCTGTGGCGTGGCCGCTGAAGCTGTCTGAAGCCAGTCATGTCCCGTCTGGGGCAGCCCCAACTTCTCCACAGCAGCCACCCCACAGCCCCCACTGCCAGCACCCCTGTAACTGTCACATTACCTACTGGAAGTAGGACCACAAGCTGCTGATTTAAAAATTGTTTATAGTGTAGTCAGTTGTACAGCATAACAGCCGTCCTCCGGAAAGGCCCGAGTTCCCCCTCTTGAATACACAAGTTACCTGCAGCGGGCAGTGGCCTGGGCCGCACGGCCTTACTCTGAAGGCAGAGCACTGATATTACCTGTCAGAGGGAATACTGTAGAGCTAGAAATGGAAATCTGGGCTAAAAAGAGGATATTAAACTGTTAGCTACTGCTAGGAGTTTTGTTTCTTTCCCTTCTTTCAAAATATTTTAGATGCTTGAAATATGTTGCTAAAAATAAGAGGTTAGAGCAAACTGTTAGTGTTTGGGACACACCAATTGGCACAAAGAGATACACTCCACAATTCATACATCTTCCTGCTGCCTGCTATAAATTTTATTTTAAAAAGTGGGGTTTTTTTCTCATCAGTAGAGAAAGAAACAGGAATCACTTCAGCTGAAGAATAGTTAAATTAGGAAAAAAATTGCCTTTATGACTACCTTGTTAAAAAAGCTTCTAGTCGTCTTCTGCCAGCATTCATTACTACTGCAACCTTCTAATAATAACCTGGGAGACCAGACATAAAAAATTATTGCTGGTGTTCAGAACAAGTCATAACTGATCCATTATTTAATTACCTAAAGATGGGGACATCACTAACAACTGTGTTTCAGAGGCAACTAGTTGCCTTCTATTTGTTGTGTTTAATTTTCAACTGTGAAACTGCAAATGGCAGAGAGTTAATTTCAAAATAGATAATTATGATTGTGATAAATTGTTCTGTAAACATAGCTTGCTAAAATAATACCTAATGAGCATCTCTTGTTTTGTGCAGGTTTGGATACTTGTGAGCAATCACAAAAGAAGTTACATGGACATTTCTATTTGATGAATATTTTTAAGTGATTATTTGCTTTGAAACCACTTCTGTCCTCTTTTGCACTGAAGAAGAAATTTACTTCATTTCTCTGGCTTCTTGGGGAGGTAAATTTAGCAGGATAGTTAGGCATAAGAAGGTTTTCCTGCTTATTCTGATTTTCTGCAGGTTACTGCCACATGATCATAATTGTGTAACTGCTATGCACAGCTGAATTTGCTGTGACATTCACCATGAGATGTACTGACCAGTTAAAAGATGTTCCCCATTCTGCCACATAAGAGAATAGAAAGAACAACTATTCTTCCTGGTCCTACATATTAACCATTGTCTAAATGCCATTATGTTTAGTAAGGATGGCTCTAGTTTTAAAGTTGCTGGGCTGTTCTTACATGCAATGCACTCATTTCTGTCCTTGATTCTACACAGATTCACCCCCTAAAATCACTGCTACATAATAAAAATGTCTACATAAAAATCAACCACAGAGTAATATGAAAATCACTTCTACTGGCTGTAAGTTTAGCAGAAAAAAATGCTTCTCAGAGCACTTGTGCTCATTTTGTACAAGTATAAGATTGAAGGAGTTACGAGTTGTATTAGAGAAATTCTAAGACTTGCATATATTCATGCTCTTCAGAGAATACTTTCCCAAAAAATACAGCAGTGGAGGAAGACTGGGTTAAACAGAACTCTTCTTTCACACAAAGTTCTCCATTAATTCCTTTACTTTATCTACAATTAAAGTACTGCGCTTGATAAAGCAAACCAGATCCTGAGCATATCTAAACAGAGGAAGCTGCCAGCAACTGCAAGAATTCTGGCTTATAAGGTTTTCTCTTGCACAATGTTACACTAGTAACAGGCTGCAGCTAAGAATTAGAATTTAGAAAGCTAAGATTAGCAAAATGCTGACATCTTCAGACTTCTGTACTATTAACTAGACAACAAAAGTTATTTTTATTTTCAAAAATTAAAACCTTAAGATGCTAATATGTGTTTACAAACTGGTCTACCAAGAACAACAAAACATGTAGAAATCTTTTAAAATTAAAATCTAAGGGAATAATCCTTCATTATTTAATGGAAAAAAAAGTAATAATTATATCCTGTAATTGTGTTTTACTCACATTTTTTTTTAACTGGACAAAATGACTTAATCTTTTGATAAACTTTTATGTGGTGGGGGAGGAACAATATTTGCTTTCTGTATCATCTTCTTTTCCCTCATAAAAAAGGAAAAATAAACAAAAATTATAATATTGTTTTGGCAGGAAATCCTGCTAGTTTTTCATTTTTGGATCTGTTTCTAACACAAAATATTTTACCATATCTAGTATTACATATTCTATGAAAAAGTAGAACAATTTCCTACTCAACATTCAAATCTTTAACTGCATATAATCAAATAATAGATAATTTACTGTTGATGTCAGTCCACTGAGAATAGAAAAATTTAATTTAGCATATTGCAGGAAAGCAATATTTTCTTTCTTAAGGTCATATCATGCTCACAGGATATATGCTTATATTGAGACAATGCGAAGTTCTACGGAGTAGTGCTACAGAGCTAAGCTTCTCCCTAGGTATGTTTCAGATGGACTTTGGCTTAGGGTGAGGGGTAAGTGATCAATAAAAAAATACTCAGAAAATGCAGTAGAAACTGTATCAAGTTTTTCATACTAATAGAGATACAAAGGTGAGAATGTTGGCTACTCCGATGAGGAATTCATAACATACTAATAATATGAATTTTTAACAGAAACACAACCAGTAAAATATAAAAGAGAGCTGTATTCCAAAAGGCTCTCTTTATAGCATGGCTGTTAGGCCTAGGCCTATGTTATAACCAAAGGGGACAGAGACAATACAGAGATGAACTCCAAGTGTCAAGGTTAGTCTTCAGAGAGATGTCTCCTCAACCACTGGATAAACTACTCACCCAAGCACATGTAAACTGCTTATACACACTCAAAATAATACAACAACTTGCAGATGTCCCAGAGTTACCATTCTTGAAAAAAAATCCCAATTTAGCATTCTATCTATATTAGGAAGTATATATAGTAAGTACATAGTAAGTTATTCCTTATATAAAGAAGAAATGTTTTTTCAGTTACATTAAAACTTCTAGTTGTGGTCTAGAAAAACCTCTGAAGGCCTGGACTAGCAAAAAAAGTGGTATTTGTGGGAAAACACAGGAGTTATTTGCTAGAAATGAACAGCATATTGAGGTTGGCTGAGCCGACTGGATAAACCAAATAGGGAGAGGAAGGCAGGAGACAAAATACCTGGACTCGAATGACTCTTCTATGAAGAAAGGCTGAGAGAGTTGGGCTTGTTCAGCCTGGAGAAGAGAAGGCTCCGGGGAGACCTTTCTGCAGCCTTCCAGTACCTCAAGGGGCTACAAGGAAGCTGGGGGGGACTTTTTACAAGGGCCTGTAGTGACAGGACAAGGGGGAACGGGTTTAAATTGAAAGTGGGGAGGTTTAAATTAGACATCAGGAAGAAATTCTTCCTGGAGAGGATGGTGAGGCACTGGCATAAGTTGCCCAGAGAAGCTGTGGATGCCCCATCCCTGGGACTGTCCAGGGCCAGGCTGGATGAGGCTTGGAGCAACCTGGTCTAGTGGAAGGAGTCCCTGCCCATGGCAGGGGGTTGGAACTAGATGATCTTTAAGGTCCCTTCCAACCCAAACCATTCCATGATTCTATGACATCCAGACAGCCTCACCTGAACATCACCTGCCTATACAAACACTGTGTGTCTTATTTCTGCTTCAGAAGTTTGAGCCTCAAAAGAGAAACCTCATGTCTTTAAGATACCCTGTAGCTATCCAATCTAGGTTTGCTCTACTTTTATTAGTGGATTATTCCTTTTAATCAATTGACTTTGTTCTGTCTTGGGAGACATCTGTTCAGAGAAGTTTCTCTCCTTGGAGACTAAGCTGGAAAATCAATTGTCATGTGTTCTAAGTAGGACAGTAGGAGCAGGAAGAGAAACAGGATTCAGGATAATCTTTCCATCCTGCAGTGACTACTGCAGCCTGGCTTTTACACAGTTTGTGGCACAGAGCCTGACCAACAGGGATTTTATTCAATCCAAGCTTGGTGAGTGCTGAAGCTGAGATCCACTACAAGAATCTAAAATACTACAGGGCTTGCTCTCCAAGCCTCATGGTGCACATTGTTCCTACCAAGGTCTGTAGACATTACTCTAAGCCTTTAAGAAGAGGGGAAAAGGTGAGAATCAGATCCCCCAGTCACAATAGATTCAGCTTTCTCTGCAGTCTGTTCCAAGGGAAATAATCAGCAAAATCCACACTCTAACGATTGGAGATATTTTCAGAAAAATCAATCCACAAATCAGGAGGAGGAGAATTTAGCAAGAGGCTATAAGATAGGAAACAAGGCCTGAGAAGAATAATGAAGCCAAATAAACACAGAAAAATGAGGAACATTGAAAAGCAGCACAGTAACAGAGCAAGGATTTACAGATTCACATTATCCATAAGCCTCACTGATCTTTTACCTGAAACTAGTCACTGAAGTCAAGGTTTCATGGGCAACAGGTACAGACAACTCTAAAGTATGAAAGTACGTCAGAAAAGTGAGACCTTACTTTGAAACAAGCAGGAACTCATGACTGAAATAAGTAAATTTATCTCAGTATTTTTCCCCTTGGGTAACTCAATTTTTTTCTTTCTTTCTTTCCAACAGTACCAGCTTCTAATAAACAGGGAGTGCTCACACACACATACATACAAATGGAGGCAGGCGGCTTCATTTGGAGCATTTTCAGACCAGTTTGTACGCGTTCTGCCTATTAACTTTGGCTATTCTGATTTTACTCACACAGCAGGGATGTGGTCATTAATATTAACAACAGCACAGGGCAAGCTGGGGTTCAAGTCCTATTCAGAAGAGACTGCCAAGGGGACACTGTCAGTCACACAAAAGTGGCACTAAATCTAAGTATGTAATGAAAAATATTATGTAAGTAAAAACCACAGGACAGAATCCAGGCTATAAAACAAAATACACTTAAAAAATCCACACTTTATTCTTTTCTCTCACCTCCCTTCCTCTTCCAAAAAACCAGCAGTTTTCTTTTGCCATAACACAGTATCACTTCTACTGCTGTCCTTAAAACTGCTTTACCATCAAGTACCTATGTGCCATTTTCACTGAGCTGAAATCATGAATAACTGGTTTCACTTTACCTGTGAAGGGGAAGAAGAAAACCCATTTCTTGCAATTGTACAAAAATAAACTTTAAAATTCCTTCTCGCTACACTGCAACTACAGCACCACCATACATTCATTTCTGTTTGAGTGGGCTTACTGTTTTCACTGTGGAAAGTGCTCTGTGTAATTAATTTGGTTTATTTTGCAAAGAACACTTTTGAGCACTAGAACAGTGAAAAGTGTTTAAGTAACTGACCAGGCACTTTGTCTGTGCTTGTTGAAAGAGAAAAGCGGAGATTCCTTCCCACCATCAATTTTCCTGACAGCCCATCTTCTTTCTGTGTTATCTCTTTCAGCCTTTTATGAGGAAGGCTTCAGTAAAAGATGTGTTTCAGTTAAAGGTTTGCTGTCACTGCAAGACTGTCTAAAAGAAAACCATCACCTGGGACCAGTACAAAAACCTAGAGATATTACTGGAAGCTTTTGGGGATTTTTTTTGTGTGGATATGAGGGAAATGCACATATACAGACCTTTTTTTCTCCTTTCATAATTCAGTCTAGTCTGATAAATATATTTTTATTCTGTATTGATCAATTATACTAAATGAACATACTTCTATGACTGCAGCAAGCAGGTTTGGCCTGCAGCAATGAGGACAGCTTTAATAGACTCCTGATAGAATTCCTATTCATTTCTTGCTCTCTTATTTGCAAAAACAAAATTAGCTCTCAGTCCTCCATGATCTGAAACTTGGTGTTATGTACATGAGCCATCTCACAAAGCATGCTCATTTCTAACTTTACAGAACAGTGTATGCAATCCAGCACAACAGGGAATTTGGGCCTCTACCTTTAAAGCTAAAGGTATTGCCTGAAGCTAAGGTGACATTTCAGCACACAATAGACTATACCATTATTATCAAGAACAGCCATTTAACCCAAAAATTCCTTTCTACATGATCAGAATTTGTGATGGATGGCAAGACTTGGGGGATATGTTTTCATATTGCTAGTAGGAAAATAGAAGAAACACATTTTCTGTCTTCTTTATTCTGATACATATGGAAGGCAACAGTATCAGGATTTTTTTTTTTTTTTCTAATAAGTTACTTCTTAAAAATGTAGCTATTTCTCAAGCTTGTAACTTTTCCACTCTTTGTTCCATAATACAGGTTCCTGAAGTATTTAGAACTGTGCCGCAAGTCATTTGTGGAAGAGATCTGAAACCTTTGACAAAGATTTCTGCTTCTCATTTGAGTAAACTATCAGCCAAAACCGAACAGTAATTATTTGAAATTATGACTAAAATTCTTCTTGACTCCATTGGATTTCAGTGATGTTTCACTGATACTTTCATCACATTATTTCTTTGACACCAAGGCTTCCAAAAAAAGCTGAGTTGGCAGCACCGGTACACTCACAATAAGCCCCTTATATTCCAGATAGTAAAACCTTCAGTTTTTCGGCCCCTTTTTTTATACCAGGAAGGAACAAAAAACACAAATCAGAATTAATAAATTAAAAAGAAACAAAAAGACCAAAGCACATTTATTCTTCCCTTTGTGGGTCACTTCTTTAAGAGACTATATTTAAGATCACAGTGAATTGCACGTAGAGGTTCCCTTATATTTGAAAGGGACACAGAAAATTAAAAGGACCACAGAACTTCTCAGTATACCCTTAGTCCTTTAAGATATATTCCAAGATTCTCCATCTAAACATCCTGCAATCTCCCTCTTCTTCACTTCCAACAGACAGCTTCAATTATAAAACCTGCTGAGATAAGGTCTCTGCTTCATGTGACTAACAAACATTTGAAATTATCTACTGAACTAATCGATATTGAACCCAATAGCTATTTGTTGGGTGATTTCATCACCTCTTACTCCATGGAAGTTGTTGTCAAAATGCAGTAGTTTGTAATGGAAACATTGAGATGATAAAATTTTTAACTCTCTAAAAAGCAACTCAAATGGATGTTTTGTTTGCACTGGTCTAATGAAAAAGGAATATTCCCATAACAAAAAGACATTAGCTACAACTAGGGAGTATTTTTGTTGTTTGAGTTTTGGTTTTTCTAAAACTGGATGTAAGACCTCCACTATATTCTGCTGATTTGTTGTGTTAATTTGATGATGCCCTGGTCATATAATTGTAGTTTCTCTTTTCCAAACTATAATTCAAAACAAAAAATTGAACGGCATCTGAGGATTAATTGGGGATCAATGTGATTCCCAGTCAACCATTGTTTTCCTAGTATATTATGTCAAGAGCAACATTTACACAGTTTGAACATAAGCTAAATAAAATAACCTCAGTGTCAGCTTTAATACAGAATATTGCAGGATATTAAACTATAAGGACAACTGCAAGTTAATTGACATGTTGCTAGAAAAGCATTATATTTGAAGAAATTACTTTGAAATGTCGATTTGAGATTCAGATTACAACCATATAAAAATGTTTTGGAATAAAATACAAGTTTTTTTTAGTAATCTATTGCCAAAATAAAACTCTACAGGAGGAGGACAATACCTCAAAATAAAATGGGTATAAATAACATTGATTGGAAATACCCTGTTTAACATTTTAATGGCAAAAAACAGTGAACTGTCATTAACCATAGATGATGCAAATACTGGATATATAATTTTACATGGACCAGAAGAATAATTTTAAGTAATAATTTTGGAATTACACTTTAAAATCTGTATCATGAGTGAGTGTATCCCCAAGCACTAACTCAGAGCCTTTAAGTGGACATTTATTTCAATACTTTCTGAAATCTCTTTTTAATAGTATTTCTCAGTCGCTGTTCTTCCTGGCTATTTCAAATTTAAGTAAATCTAACAAGCTGAGCAAATATCTGAGGTGCTGGCTGCCCTTTCTCTGGAAAAAGGATTTGTTATTTTGTGTGTCATTCACAAATCACTGCAGCGCTCACACAAAGTCAAAACATAGGATTGCCACAGTGAAGGTGAAGCCGATTTGTTTTTGATTAGAAGTTAGATACGGACACCGCCTTCAGTGCGCTGGGTTAATAACAACTAAGTCAGGCCTTCAAATGTTAGGAGATTATAGAGTATCTTCAACTTCTACTTGGAACCAAAGTAATTTAAAGGTATAAAGCACATTGCTGTATTGGATCACACAAGGAAAAAAACAATAAAGAACTGCATAGTAGTGGGAGACATTCCCTGACTTAACTGATTCAATTTCTGCACAAGATGCTACATGCTCAGAAAATGTAATACTTTGGCTATCAAACACAAGTAGAAAAATAAACATTTCAAAGTAGTCATTGCTATTAATTGCTGTCAGTGTGTACAGCCAAAAGAGTAGTCTTGGTTTGGGTCATCACTACAGGCCCCAGTTTTACCATATGTCTCCAAGATTATTATTACAAGAGTAGTGAAAGTAACTTTTAAAAATAGTTTTATTAAATTTAAAGGGACCTTCATTATGTTTCAGATTTATCTATAAACTATTCTATATTTTCAAAACCATTAGAAACCATTTTCATACACATGTAAGTTTTAACTTTTGTTCTTTTAATAGCACAAAGAGATCTAAAAATCTAGTTACTCTGTTTATACAACTTTGTAAGATTCCACTGTGAAATAGTTTAGAATGACCTGAAATATTTTTCTTAAAAAAGAAATCATTTAGTTGCAAGACACCCTAACTTATAAGCTAAGGAAAAATAGAAGTGTCACACACTGTGAAAACATAAGATAACAAGAAAAAAAAAAAAAAGAAGAAGAAAATCACCACAATTATTTAGGAAGCATTTCCATTCATTCCAAAACCAGCACTTTGGTTCTTCCAGTATATTGAACAAATATGTATTATATTTTGTGTCAAAGAGACAGAAAATTATGGTCATATGATATCCCTGAGCCCTAGTGATAATAACAGAAGGTGTCCCACCACAATCGGAGGAATAGCAGAGTCTCAAGATACTGACATAGTAAAGGCAAAAGAAATAGAAAATAACAGATGAGAAACTAGAGAAACAAAAGTGTCTTTCAAATTGTTCTCATTTGCATGTTTACTGGGACACCTATGCAATCATAACAGATGAATGTTTTCACAGAAATGTTCAAATTACAGCACTGTATCTTAGTTACCAGCATGATAATTTATAAGCAGCCTGTCTTACACACATAAAGAATGCGCTTTTTGCTCACCAATAAAGGCAAAATCCATAATTGATCTGCACTGCAGTATCCATCTTCTTAAATGGAGTCTCTAAAACCTGCATTTTTAAATTGAAAAAATGAAACTGTTGATTATGAAAAAGCTGTCGTACCGTCATTGTGCAAAAACCGTTTTTATTGTGAATGCATTATTCCTAATAAATCATAGGGTTATGAAAAGTAAGTGGCATTACAAACTAAGGAAAATAAAAGCAATTGTTTCAATTTATTTATAATCATGCCATATTATGCAGAAAATAACTGAATTTAGAGATAGTTGTATGAAAATATAAATGAGCCATGTGGAAGTAATTATTGACCTGCATGAAAAGATTTTCTTAAAACAGCTAAAGAAAAACTGTATCACTTTAAATAAACAGTTCCATAGGGTTGAACCATTAACAAGTTGTCCTGTTTTCTAAATTCTACCTGGATAACATTCTTACTCTTGAAAAACCAACCAAATAAACCCAACATCCTACAGGAAAGATGGAAACTGAGGGCAAAACTTTATTCATTGTGTTCCCAGAATTTTATCTGTATGATCAAGACCACACAATATAAAAACCATAGCAAGAACCACTGCCATCTTTTTTCAAGCTAATTTACACTCCACACTTAGATCTCTTCCCATTCATCCCTGCTTCTGTCACATTAAACATTTAGGTCGCAATTATGAGAAACTGTTCCATGTGACAGAGATGGTAAGGAATAATATATTGTAGCTTGAAGAGATTGATATAACTGTGATGATACTGGGCATTTCCTCACAACTACAATATAAAACTTTCATATGAAAGAAGGATATAACAGTACAAAGATCTAGATGTAGATAAATATTGAAGAGAATAAATTTCAGCTGAATGTGTTTATAGCTATACTGGGACATTTAAAGACATCATATATATTTAATGGGTAGCGAACAGGAGTCACAGAGTGTAGAGTCCTTAAAGGCAGGCAGTTTGACTAGGGTATTCATTTATCATGGGAACTTTGCCATCCTTTGAAATGGTTCAGTGTGCTCTCCCATCTATTTTATGGACAGGTTTAATTCCAGTAGCATAAGAAGGATGAATGTTGTCATGATCACACTTCCCTTGAAATATGCCTGCAAAGAAAAAATTAGTAGATTATAAATACACTGGCCAAAACATTTTCATTTGCATCACTTGGAATCTACCCAAAAATGTTGGGGTTTACAGAAATTTTAATAGATTTATACTAATGCAGAGGTTGTACGTGGTTCTAGAAATGCTGAAAAGAATTCACAATTTTTATCCTGTATTATTTAATACATTTTTACTCCTTCAAAAATCCTCAACTGGATCTCATTAAAAATACACAGGAAAATTTTTTCAAGTACTTCTCCTTATTTTTCATTCTTTGTTCCCTACTTGCTTTGTTTCAGTGTAAATACGTTCAAGGCCTAGAAGTGACATTTCAAACAGTTTGGCCCTGCTTTCTTACTCTTTAGAGACCAAATGTGATCTCTACTTGAGATCATTCACTGGTTTTCATCTTAATTTAATTCCTTTTTCATTCTTCACCCTTATTTTTCAAAACCTTCTAAACCAAAGAAAAGCAAGAGTCTAAAAACATCAATCTCTCACATTTAATTACTAACATTTCTGAACCACTGATATTGAGAAATGGCAAAATGGGAAAGAAGAAAAATGGGAAACTCCCCTAGATACTCAATTTATTGTCTTCCTAAGAAAAACAAAGTATAGAAAAAAAAAAACAACCAAACTTAGAACTCTGAGTTGCTCTGAGGGAAGAAATCAAAACTCTTGGAAAACAACATTTCTGTTTCATTAATGATTCTAACCTAAAATTCATCTCAAAATTGCTTTTTCATTTATGATTTTTCCTATTATCTTCCCTATTGCAATTTTTTTACTAGGAGCAAAAGAAATTTCCAAGATTTCTATAAGGTGATAAACACACAGAGGTGTCTGACTTGAACAGCCGTGATATTTTTAAGGAGATCAGGGGCATTCTAGCATATGGGGGTCCCAAGAGTGTTGTGATAATTTTGCCACATCCTCTTCTCTGAAAACAGTACATAGGTATGGCCTCCATAGGAGTGCCTAAAAGGATAATAAGAAGCTGCTTAAATTAGTTCTTTACCAATAGAGGAAACAATACGGAGAGAACATTGTCAGCAGAACAGATCAGTGGATTTGGGCCACCAAATGAGCTTGAAACATAGTTACAGGGAATCTTCATCTGTCCATGATGTTTGCTAAGGCAGCAAATAAGAAGGTTTCCAAAAACCATTTTAATTCTTAGGAACACGTTTAAGGATCTGGTGACAATAAGATCAAGAACTGAAGCCAGGGTTCATTAGTACTGTCTAAAAATTCTGAGTGAAAACACAAGTTCAGAATGTTAAGAAGCTTAATCACCAATTTATTGAACTGCAAATAATATTTGTCCCTAAAAATATTCCTTGCAGAGGTCCTAAGAGATGAAATTAGAGTAGAATACTTTTGAGCAAATTGCTGGTAGACAATGCCTTTCAAACTATTTATATAGATAAGTCTCCTCAAGTGAATAAACAAATTTACAAACATGCGAGCATATCTCTATAAATATGCAAGAACAAGCCCTTGTAAAAAAACAAATTCCTGCTTTGATAGTTATTAAATTATCACCCAAAAACAATGCTAGAAGAATACTGAAGTGGCAAACGTCAATCACTTAAAAGCTAGCAAGCCCCAGCATAGAACCTGTTTGTTTTTATGTACTGTAATATTGTTATGATCACATTTCCCACTGAATCACTGCCTAATTCCATTTACAGATGGATTGTTCTCATTAAGCAAGAAGCCATTAAGTATTTTCAGTATGTTTTTTACTACTAAGCAGCCCCATAATCTACTTACTAAACACTATTCAAGCTTCGATGATAAAATTATTCATTTCCTCATGGGATTTTATAAGACACTTCACAAACACTAATGTAGTTTCACAGCTACTAGGAGATAAAGGTATAGTAGAGCCATTTTGCAGAGAGGGAGCTGACATCTGCAGAAGTTATGATCAAAGGTGCTTTTTAAATTGTGGGTCCAATTTAAATGCCTCTCATTGGATTTTTCAGAGTAACTCTCATTATATAAAACACTGTATTGAACGTTCAATGCACAGTTTTCACTGCCTCTGTCGCTGCTAGGAATGCTTAGCACTTGCAAATCAGATCTCCAAACCTCAAAGTCTGCAATTAGGAAGTTCTAATAACACAAAGTTGTAATTTCTTCGTTAATAGCATTTTGTAAGCTATCAAAAATACACTATAGAATGGATTTTCAATTTTGTTTTAGTTAGCTTAATTTGGTAAGCTTTGACAGGCATCGACTTCAAGCTAGAAATTGCCAAATTCGATGTTCCAAAGCCATCCCCTCCAATTTAGAGAGCATCGCGGCAGCCCTGCGGTGCTGAGGCACCAGTAGCAGGAACGTGGAGAGTGGGCATCTCCTCATCCGCAGTTCCCACCATCTGGGACTGATTGAGGGAAACTCCTGCTCAGGTTCTGCCACTCTGGCCTCAAACATGCCCAATACAGATGAAAAGACTTAAAAGATTTAAGCTGCCAAACTGACACACCTTTATGGCACATGTGCAAACTGCAATTTTTTGAATCCTTATAAGTTGGTTAAATTTTGGCTATTTTTAGCAAATGTCACATTCCTGATTCCCTGCCAAATTTCAATCCTAGCTCCAAATGATGAACATACCAAATTTCTCTATACCTTGTTACAAAAGATTTTTTAAAAAATACGTACAAAAATAGTGGGTTTGCCCACGCTTATTCTTAAAAATATTTGAGATATACTACCCAGAAATTTCTATGTCATTCTTAAGAAAACATCTTGGGAAAGGGGAAAAAAAAAAAAATCTGCCCAAAACAATGACAGTCTGACAAGGCTATGTGTGTAATGCTATCTTGACCATAAGCAGCACCAGCAGTTCCATCTATAATATATAAGTGAACAGTGTGGCGAAGGACTTAAACAGGGTCTTGAAAAAGCAATCCAAATGAATCAAGACAGAGTGGTGTAAGGATCTCAGCATTATTATTGTAGAGTTACTGTGGGTTGCTCATCTGTTTCCAATTTGTTTTGATGAAGCTAATTTTATAGGTTTTGGGTCCAATTTCCTCTTTTTCAAGCCATCCAATTAAGTACAAAAGAATTCCAGTTTTATGACATGGCTTAAAGTGGTTCATTAGTTTTTATACAGTGATAGTAAATCTGCTAACAGGTCACGTTTCTGAAGGTGATCAGAAACACTGAAGCTGGTTCCAGATTCACTGCCCTTTACATCAGAGGAAGCCTCAAAGAATCTTAACAACCAAATACAATAATAGATCTGCATTGCAACAAGATATTAGTTGATCTGCAAGTACCAATATTAAATACTTTATTATTGAAATTACAGCTACATGCCATAGTCTAATGGAGTGCAAAGGTACTTAAATTATTCATTATAATTGTTAATTTTTTATTTTAATGGGAACAGTAATAAGAGCCATCTTGATCCACCCACAGCCCAGTGATGCTCAGGTCAGGAGTGCTTATGTGTCTTAAACAAACGAACTCCAGGACACTGCTAAATGACATCATCCTCATTTCTCTCCTGTTATTAAACATACATTTGAAATTGCACATGTAGAGATTTAACAAAATACATATTTTTCCCCTGCTCCTTAAATTACAATGATCAGCATGTGAAAAGTACTGTAAAATTATTCCTTCTTGAAAACCAACCAGATGTTCTGCTCAGCAGTGATAAAGCATATGCCATCTTTGCCCATAGAGGACCCCATTCAAATTAACCAAGAGCAGTATAATGCAAGACAATATGCACACTTTGGTGGTGCATTATGGACTGCACTGCACATCCAGACCTTGATCTTTGATCAAGATATCATTCTACACACACTACCCAGACATTGTTTCTATGGAGAATAAAAGCCAGTCTGCACATCTAATAATATTAAAGGAAATACACTAATAGATCTTTATGAGAAACTAATGTCATAAAATGACTCAAATAATAGAGCATATTGTTTCATTAACAAATGCTTAAAAAAAAAAAAAAAAGAAGATATTTGGGTAGGACTGCCTTGCTGCCATACCAGTATACAACTGACTTTATAACTGGAGTGGAGAGGGACTCATGGATTACCCGAGCAAGGTAAATATTAGAATTAAACCAAAGGCAAAGAAACACATTAAAATGTGGTTATAGTACATATAGGCATTGCTAGACACAGATGTAAACAGAATAAATTTATCATACTGTGATGGCAAAACACACACTTACACATCTGGGCAAGATTGCAAGAGATCTTCAAAAGCAAAATGAGAGAGATTTTCTTTCACTAGGCAGGTTAACGGAACTACTCCAGTAGGTGAGACCTAGTAGGTGGAGGTGACAGCTGTCGAGCATGCACACACTTGTGTGCTCAGTCACTTAAATGTCACATTAATAGCCCACTCTGGGCCACTAGCACACAACAGAACCACCGCTCATTGCAAGTAATATGGTAATTCAGAAGTGGAATACATCTTCTTGAAGTTATTGAGAAACCGTTCTCTGCTTGACGATACTGCCAAAATTATATGGTGCTAATAAAACGTTCCTGTTCTAACAGATATTGTCATGCATAGAACAAGTAAACGATACTCCTGTCTGACCTCACAACTAATGACAATACTGTCCTCACAAGCTTTATTCTCGTAGAAACAGACCTCTCATTCTGAGCAGAGCTCAGTGCTCTTTCTATAAAGCTTTTACTTCAGAACCTGACTTGTTTGTGCATCAGACATTTTTAGACTGAATTTATTACTGTCTTGAACAGAATGAAGTTTCGCTTACCTACTGAGAGCAGCATTATCAGACTACAGTCACCGATGAGATAATGCGAACAAAGCTCATGTGTTACAATAAAAATCTAGATTGAGGATAGAGTTGTGCACATTCATTGAAATATATTTTAAAGAGCAAATCACACTGGTTGTAATAATCTACTTATAACAATCGCACCAGGAATGCTTTTAAACGGTTGAGTTACTCTTAGAATGATGTCCAGAATTTGTCCAGAAATGTTGCAAAACTAATGGCAAATTCCATTCAGGGTATTCAGATGTGACACGGCTGAACAACACTTTTCAAGGAAAAAGGAAATTCATTGTAATATCCAACTTTTTTATATTTCAGTCTAATCCTCCTACTAAAGACTTAAAATGCATAAAATGCACATCAGACATAAAAACATAAAATGCACTCTGCATTAACCTTTAGTCTTTTATTTTATTATTCATTAATTTACATAATATTAATTTATAAACCAAGCAGTGTATAGATTTGATACTCATTTTGTAAACAAAAACACCACATAATGGATAGAAATTATATTCAACACTTTCTTTCAGTAAGATGTTATTGCATGTGAAAAAATAAACAGATTTATTGCATTCATCCTTTACAGCATTCAAACATTCACCGAGCCTAAAATTTCAACACATTTCAGTTTATCGGGTGTCATTAATCATTCATGAATGAACACCACAAACTGCAGAAATATTTCATATCTGTAAGTATGCACCAACTAGAAAGGACAAGTAGTTATCAGACATTGTTTTGTTTTCTAGTAGCTTTCTGTGACATGTGAGTGCTTACCATGCTGGATTGGCTGGGATCAAATTAATTTTTTTCATAGTGGCTAGTATGAGGCTATGTTTTGGGTTTGTGCTGACAAGAATGTTCATAACACACTGATGTTTTTAGTTGTTGCCAAGCAATGTTTACATTAAGCCAAGAATTCTTTCAGTTTCTCACGCTGCACCCATGTTCCTAGCTGCTTCTCCTACATGGTCAGGACAGCTGACCAAACTGACCAAAGGGATATTTCATGCCATGAAGCTTCAAGCTCAGTAGAGAATGTGGGTGGTGTTGGTCAGGAAGGACTGATGTTCAGGGACTGGTTGGGCACTGGTCAGCAAGGCAATGAACAGTTGTATCACTCGGGTTTTTTTCCCTTGAGTTTCATCTCTCTCTCTCCCTCTCTCTTCTTTTTTGTTGTTTTCCTTTTCATTACATGTTATTATCAGTAGTAGTAGTAGTAGTAGAATTTTCTCTAATTCTCTCACCCATCCCTCCAGTGGAGGAGGGAGGTGAGCGAGTGGCTGTGTGGTGCTTAGTTGCTGAATGGGGTTAAACAACAACATTTGCATAAATGTATTTTGTTTGATCTCTGAATTTCTAAAATATAACTTCTTATAGGATCATCAGTTTTCAGGATATGCTACTATCTTCACGAGTAATCAGGAGCTACCCAGTTATTCACAATCACAAATTGTGTGACCTTTACATGGTACTTCAAGTTCTATTTTTCTCCGTTCAGGATTTAATGCAACCTCTAGTTAAGTGATGGAGCTGAGCACTAAATGTCATGGAAGGGTACACCATAATGACCAAAACAGATGAGGGGGTGGCACAGCACCTCCTGCTCTCGTATCTTCCTATCCCAAAATATTCACGCCCACCACTGCTGGATAAAAGCATCAATTTAATCCTACTTCTATTTTACATTCTTCAGTATGAAGTATCTCTAGCATGCCTCAGATTAAAAAAAAAAAAAAAATTTGATATTAACTATCTTCTCATTTCAGAAATCCAAGAAAAGCATATTCATAACACAGAATGACTGACACAAAAATCTAGAACTCATGCCTTCTTAGCAGTTCATAACTGCCAATTTCTAACTACTCATTCTGTATATGCATGATACACAGGAGTTGAAAATATTTCTTTGTGCTTATTATCACCACGTTCACAAGATTTTAGGAGTAAACAATGTGAATACATATTTTCACAGATCAAAGAATAAAGTCAATAGACATTTTTATATTGAAAATGAAATTAATTAAAATAACTATGTAACAACAAAATAGTAAAATTAGTGTGAAAATTCTGAAACAGTATTCTATTCAAAACATAATTTTACATTTTCTAATTGATACTCTTTTATATAAATTTCTTCCCTCCCATGGAAAAATTAGGACATAGGGTTATTTTAGGAAACTCTAGAAAACATGACTGCTAGATCTGCTTACAGCACCAGTGTTCTTGCAAATCAATATAAATACAGGATCCAGCACTCTACATAGTAAATAATCCAAACTCCATGTTTTCTGGCACCATATATTTCAATTTTTATTTTATTTTTCATTTATCTAACAATAACAGGTCTGAATTGGTTTATACTGCTATAAAATTGTACTTTTTGAAGCCTTTCATTTCCCCACATTGCTTCTGATTACTGTGATGGTATTTGTAGATCACCACCTGTCACTGTCATATGGTGATGTGATGCTAATAATAAACATTATGCCTTCTGTACTGTTTGTTGAACTTGGTGATATTATATGACTTCCTGTTCTGGAACATTAAATGTAGCATTTAAAAAAAAAGTTATTAATGTTTCAGTTAGAAGACTGCAATTATTCTAATTGCAATCTGAGGTTCCTTCTCAGCAAAAATGTTTAATACTACTCAGAAGAAATGTAGACACTCTACAAGAGGTCATGCAACAACGGTGAAGAATCACTTTATTCTGACAAGTGAAGATAGAAGAAATACGAAATTCTGTTTGCTCTTGGACACTTTTCGAGTCTAGTTCGATGTTTCTAAGTAGATATGTCTCCACTTTCTACTAAGTACCTTCCTAAAATAGATTTAAGCACAAAACCATAAGTAAAACACTGAGCAAAGGTATCCAGCTGGTTCATAGCTAATAATTTACAATGGACACCACCAGCATCATCCCCGTCAAAGTCATAGATATGGAATTCTACTATAGTACAAAGTATAACTGATAGATATTATTGCTTCAGGAATGGATATACAGTAAAACCAGTATTGAAATATGCTGATCTTTCACAATGTTATTACTGTGTGTGAAATTTCAATATGAAATATAGCTATTCACAGTTAAGAGACAAGGAGTAGCAAGTCATCACTCCCAGTCTGTAAAAGAGAATCTCCTTGGGGAATGAGAATTATTGAGGATAGTTGAGACTTAAAGAAATACAAAATTTATCACAATAGTGTAAACATAATAATCTGTTTCAGAATCTATCCTTATATTTCAAAACCAAATTTAGGTATGCAACTAATTCAAAACTAATCAGACCTATCAAGTTTAACAGAGATATCCAAAAGATCAAATAGCATAAAATGCCAACATTTTTCTGCTGTCAATTCACAAACTGATAAAAGTAAAACATTGCTCTTTAAATCATGGAAACGTTCTAAATCACATTTCAGGGGATACTGCATGCTTGCAACAGTTCCCAGTTCTTTTTTTTATTAATAAGCCAATTTAAAAAAGTAAATGTAGATATTAAACTGTTGCACTTAAGGGGAACTTTCTAAATTACCTTTGTAACAGTTTAAAGATCATTGCTTCTTTTCTTGTCATTATGACTGGGATAAGAAATATTCACTTCTTTAATGCCTTTCATTCATTTAAAATTCTAGTGAAGTCTCCTCAGAGTCTTCACTATCAGTTCCCACCCTTAATATGGTGTTAAAAGCATCCAGAAGCTCCACTGGCTTAGGTCTGCTTAAAGTTCTCAGTGTCTCAGTTTATGCTGTGATCACTTTAAGAGGAAGAGACACTTCACTATAGCTCAGAGATACAATGTTCTCACAGGACCCCAACTCGTCCAGCTTTGCAAGGGTCTATCTAGAACTTTTCCACACATCAAGACACCCAACAAAGCCTCAAATGCAGAAGATCCAGGTTTGGTTAGCATAAAAACCTAGAGAAATTCAGAGAAAGCTCAGAGTCTGGGAAATGCAGAGCAGAAATAATGAGAAGAGTTTAGGAATAACTGTCACCTGCCCACTGTGTCCCTGGTCCTTACATCCAGCCAGCACAAGCACTGTGAGTAATAACAAGCTCCGCTCGGTGCCCTCCATCTCCCAGGACCTCATTTCTTCCGAGAGATGCCCAGGGAGACACAATTTCCCCCTACATCCAGAGGGACCTGCCTCAGCCAGTAACACAGGTTTTGCAGAATATTTTGCTCTGTGGACTATAGTTCCTGTGGAAAGCGATCAGTATATGAATTCCCAACTGGAATTCTCCCTGAACTCACTAAAACTATTAGCCCTCACTTGCCAGATTTTTTCAGAGGCAGGTATTGACTCACACATATTTACATATGTTAGCTGTGGTATTAATTCAGTATTGCAGGCCAGATGAAAAAGAGTTGAGAAAAAACTCTTCTTCTGGCAGCTTTGGACATCTTTTAACCCAAACCTGAAATTTATACATTTGGCATGTAAAATTCCACTGAAATAGGGAAGAATTCAAAGGGTGCATAGACAGTCAGAGCTAAATTACAGGGAGACAGAAGAAGGGACTAATTTGGTGTGATGCTTTTCAAGAAAAGGTAACACCCCTATGCTATGGCTAACTCAATGGTTCAAGCAACAGGATGTCACTCAGTAATTTGTTGTAAGGTAAAAAATTCCTTCACTACACAGTGAGCACTGTCACACCCAGTCAGCTGTGCTGAAGTACTTGTCTGTTCTAGAAAGCTCCGTGCTCTTTTTAAAAACTTATAATAGTAACATTTATTACTTCCTTTATTTGTGGAACATTATCATCATGTTATACTCACCCAGAAGTCTTTGTTTCACTTCTGACCCAGTCTAAGAAACCCTTTTTCAATCCAATTTATGGCTTTGCAATTTTGAAGGCCACGTACAATGAACAAATGGATTAAATAATGTTGAAGACAACTAGCCTAGCTCTGGCAGTCCCAAACACAAAGTAACTAATAAGCATATGATATGGGAATAAATTATTAGCACTATAGAACAGAGCAACTGGGAATTCTTGTTCCAGAAAAAGTTACAAACAAGTAGCTGTTCAAGTTTGATCCATGATTCAACCATGACTGCATCCAGGAGCTAAAAGAAAATTATTAACCTGTTGCTACAGAGGTTGGGAGAATCCTGCCAGACTTGACTTACCAGAGTACAGAACACAGAGGACAAAAATTGGGAAGAAGAAAGGTCTTAAATGGCTGTCTCTCTTATCCTGAATGCAGAGGCAAGCATGTGAAGGCCTCCAAAAAAGATTCCTACAACCAAAAAAGACAAAAGTCTGGAACCATTATATTATAGCAAATACATTCTATATTTATACAGATATTTCTATAAACCACAGGACCCTTCAGAAAACTTCATATAAAAATCAAATTTTCATTCATATGTGTAATTAAGTAGACCTAATTCCTAATGATATATGTCATCCTGAGAAAGTGCTTTGAAAGTGTCAAATTTAGACATGCTAAATCCTACTTCTCAAAAAAAGACCAAAGGAAAAAAATATAAAAAGTAGAACACACTTTTCATGTATTTGTTTAGAAGAAACGTCCTGCATCTTTAACATATATTGCTTGTGAAACTCTCTGGGTTTGGAAACACTCTTTACACCAGCATTCCACTGTCAGCCTTTGCGCTCCAACATTTTTACAAATTGCATCTGTATCACACTGTGTGGTTGACATGTCATGGAAATTTCTGCAGCTACACTTTCTCACTTCTGGTGTTGAATGTTACTATTAAGTTGTTCAAGACCTCTGCTCTGAATGACTTGCTCCTTGCTCCTTAGAAAGAAATACAATTACTCACATTCTCCAAATGTCATAAAAATGCCTTTCAATTCATGTTTATTTTTAAAAACGTAAATTAAATTCACATCAGGTTCGGATTGCAATCCATATAAACAGGATAGCCCTAATACACTAGCATTTTGACATGCACTAACAAGAAACTGTGCACCACATTTATTTTAGAAAAGCAGATGTTGGCTCAGCAGACGTTCTTTCTAAGCTGCCTTCAGAATATATCCTGTTTATCATAAATCATTACTGAACTATGTGGCTCAGAGTTGTTCATTGCACATATTAGATGAAAGCTACATATCAACCAGTTTGTTTTCTCTCTGTGGCAAGAGAAGAACCAGCTTTAGTCATTTGGCATGTTATTGAGCATAGATCTTCATGCACCAATGCTTAAACTTCATAAATGTGGGAATATTGCAGACAAGGACCTATTAAATTGGACAGTTTTTTGTTCAGAATATTTGATTGTTTGTTTGTTTAACAGTCCAGCTACAAAATATAAGGCATTTCTAGTGCCTAAGTTGATGTATCACTGACATCAAGACATTAACAAAGATAATATCAGCACCAAATGGTCTCTTCTTTTGACTAATTTCTGCAGAAGAGTAGGTATGAAATGCCAACAGCAAATACTCAAACACCTTATTTGGTGGTGATATAATCCTCTGAAAGAACTTATCCACCAAATGAATAATTCAGCAGATGTGAACATCACTGAAGCTCAACATTTCCTCTCAAAAATTTAAAACCAACAGATATCTCGGTCTCTCTCTTGCCTTGCACTTTGAGATTCATCTGGGCCACTGTGGACACGTACAGAATTAAAAAAATTATAATAATAAAAAACCAAACAAACCAACCTACATTTTAAAAAAAGCCTACATCTCAGCTTGACATCTTAAGTTCCAATGATAGGCAGCAGACGGAAATAAGCACTTAAATTAACCATACCCTAAGATTGTTTTTTTCTTCTTATCTTCAAATGGATCTCGAGGTGAATAACTCAGACTAGTTATCAGACACAGATATTGCACAGTGACATCAAAATTGAGGTGAGAGAAAACATAGTCAGAGATCCTGTTCCAGAATTTGTCTCAGCAAGGTGGACAGCATTTTTCACATTACCCATGTCTTCATAAAGAACAGTTATGCTCCTACATTATAATACAGAACGGAAATAGTGTATGGACTAGGTCTGGCAGCAGATACCTTGCCACAGGCTCCCATCACTGCGATGCAAGTGTACCTCCAAAGTGGGAAAAACAGACAAGATGTGAACCTTTACACATTTTTCCCTTTAAATAAAAAACATGCTGAAAAAAAAGGATGTTAACTTCTAAGTCTGAAATGCTAATGCTGCAACCAATACAACTGAAAAACATCCAACTACGGAACAGCTCGTCAGCACTCCTCCACTTGGTACGCTTCGGGGCTTCTGCAAACGAAGCTCCTCATCATGGCATAGCCATGCTATGTCCCACTGAAGTTGTTCTGCTATTCATAACTAAGGCATACATAAAACATATACCCAGCAGTCACCTGAACTGTCAGACAGAACAGCAGTCTAGCTCCTATCGCTAAAGCTCTTTGTCCCATCCCTTTCACACTCTCTCTCATTGCCTTTCATTAGCAGGTTTAGTTATTAAGTGCCGCAGCCTACACAGCATCCACATTACCTGAGAAAATGTCTCTGTTCTTTGCGCAAAGTAGAGCCATTTCTTCCCTTTCCAAGGCTCAGTTTGAGCTGCACTCTTTCTTTATATTTTTAACCAATGTTGTCCAACAGCATAGCATACGGTACTATTCGTATAAAGGAAAGAGCTTCCCTTTGTTCTTGTTTTCATTTGTCCTGTGTACTCACTTCAGGGCTTGTAAGGGCACAAAAGAGCCAGCTGACAAACATATAGCAATACTTCATGTATTTCCTTGAATGGGCATGATAAACAATATCAATCCTGCCTACTTTTAGACATCCTGAAATTACTCTGGGAAGTAATCACACACATTATTTTGTACATCTGCTTTTTTCACTTTCACTCATTTCCATCCCATTCTAAGTAATAAATTAATACTGCTTTAGGTGTTCTTATCCCAAACCCGAGTTAAACACGTTCTTGGCAGTGCAGTGAAAAGGAGCAGGATCCTATCCATGAATGTATGCCTATCTCAACATCATATTTCACATTTATATTCTTCCTGAAAGTTGTCAGATATATTATGTTTTGTCCAATAAGTACTTTATAAACATCATCTCATTTTAACAATAGCAATCTAAAAACATAAGGAGATACATCTCAGCAAATGAAATTTCTGATTGAAAGATTATTTCCATGTCTGCTTTGTTTTCCTTATGATATTAGTTCTTGAAATATTGAATTTCTTGCTTCATGTCTCTTCAGTACTTCAACTCTACTGACATCACAGAGCAAATTCAACTCAAACATTTTACTCTTATCTTGAAATTAACTTTCTCGAGGCAATTTCCTTCTTTTTCATTTAAATACATCTAGACAATTTTACTCTTCATCTGGATAAGATGAAAGGAGGATTTTGTATCATTGCTGAGTTGAAGCCTATAACACAAATTGTCACAAAATCATGTCACAAATACAGCGTAAAGTGTGACTTCCATTTCAGGATGTCAGTTAAAACATTTCCCCTAAGTTAGACTTATACATGTAGCATTAAAACACAGCATGTTTTCCCCAAATTAAGATTTAATATAATTTTATTATTTAATATAATTTAATTCAATTTCTACTAGTATAGCTCCATACCCGTTACCCAGTAAAAATTCACTTTAATGTTGAACCATGTTTGTGACATGCCTTGCAAATTTTTAGACTTTTTTTTTTTTTCTTTTGAGGAACATGAATTAAGCCTGAGCTAACAAAATACTTTTTAAAAAATATATAACTTTATAAATTTAAACATTTTTTTTTTACTGGTATTCTAAAACTTCTCTGCTTTTTATTCTTTGCATAGAAATGACTGGATGATGCCTGCTATATTATCTCATTTGAACCAAAGACAGTCAATTAAATTTAATTTAATACAAGCCACTAATGCAGGAGCAGTTATTTTACAATATCTAGAGAGAAAGGTGGCAAACATTCTGCTCCTTGAGGTGCCATTCCTTTATGTGCAAGTAAGACTTCAGGCTTACTTTGAGTCCTTCTTCAGTCAGAGGACTTCTTTAAAGAATTTCCAAAATGTCCAAGTTTCTGCATAGACCAGAAAATGAAACCTCAAAGTTTATTCAGTGTCTGCAGAAAATGAGTACTGCATTTTACTTTAGTACAATGAATCAATTTATCATTTTGAGAGAAATATGAGTTTTCATATCCTTTTTTTTCTACAACCTTTAAGAAAAGCACAGTAAGAAATTGGAGAGTAAATTTGTCAAATACATATCTGAAATATTAATTTCTGCTTTTAAAAAAGATATTTCTCTAAGCAACCCATCTGTAGTAGCCAGCTAATTAGAGGCTTGCATTCCAGTTAATCAGGAACCACTTGAAATAGGGACACTTTTTGACTGAACATGAAAATATCTAGCTACCCTGGCATATGTGTTTCAGTTTAAAATATTCACTGGCTTTTTATTTCTTTAAAATTCATTGGTGAAGACAAGACAATTTGATAGCAGTTGTCAAAAAATATTTCATCCAGGAACTAAAGTAGTATGACTACTAATGGACCAAACTAAAATAACACATAATGTGCATGTTTTATGCTGATTTAATGCCAGAAAATATAGTTAAAACGGGTTTATAGTCTCACAACAGTTCCAAAAATTTCAGCTCAGACTGGCAGGATAAATGCTACTGAGTCCATAACTGTGTGAATAATAGGTACAAAACTGGCTTTCAGGCAACTTTCCTGATGTCAGATATGATGGTATTATATCATTCTTCTCCATTTTGCAAATGGTACCTAAGAACTTTGTAACATATTCAGCAAATTTAAAAAAAGAAAAAAAAAATCACTCAGAACTGTTCCAATTTTATCTGTTCCCGTTTTTTGGCAATATGCTATTGTAAAACTTATTCAGTGTCAGTGATAAGTTTCAGTTGCCTCAAAAATTCATTTCTCATGGACAAATAGATTCTCAGAAAGTTTATATTTTGTTGTCAACATTTGTTATTATGCTAATCCTGTGCTGCTAAAAAATAGTAGTCTGCAGCACATCAGAAGGTGTATTGAACCCCCAGCTTAACTGTTAACTGATAACTAAACTAAATTCAGAGGGGTGAGACAAATGCCTTAGAGGCATTTGGGGGCTGGGGAGGGAGAGGAGAATGACAGGAAGATGATAGAATTAATAGCTGGAGAGTGGATAGAGAGCAG
>NW_010268824.1:0-8043 GCF_000690775.1 Eurypyga helias
CTATGATTCTATGATCTTTACCCAGAAAGATGCTTTGGTAATGCATCCTGTGCTTCAGCACATCCCAGTGAGGAGATCTGCAATGTGAGGCGCCCTCAGATGCGCTCCGGTTTGCCCTGTGCCACAAGGAAAGCAGGGCAGCACCCTCCTGGGGTTACAGCCCACTGCACTGAGCTCACCTGGGGCTGCAAAGGGTCTCGTCATGCCATACATGGCTCAAAACCCGTAAGCATGAATAAGAACTGGGTGTTACGTCCTGGGTGTGTTTGAGTAGTCTTGGCTGACGTCAGACAGGATATTTCAGAGCGTTAGTCAGCACACAGATGTACTCGCTCACACCCGGTCCGAGTTACAAACGAGTCAGGCAATCGAGAAAAATTAACAAGCACAAAGGAAAATGCTTTTATTTCTTGTTTCACTAACTCTCCTTATGGATGGTCTGTGTTGCATTACATGCGAGCAAATAACTAAATAGGTATTTTCCTACCCTGGATGCAGCTTGGGGCTGGGTGGGGGTCTTTTCTGCTCTGGTAGCATTTGATTTCATCAGCACTCCTTGCCAGTTTCAGGTCAAATAAAAGGGTTGGGTTGTTCCCCCGTTCCTTATGGTGGGGCAGGAGGACCAGGAGGCTTTATTCCAAGCTTGTGCATGACAGTCGTCCCCCACCCCTGGCTGCTCTCCCTGTCCTGGTGGGTTTGGCTCTGTGGGTGTTCTGGAAAGGGTTCCACTGCTCCAGGGGCTTGGCTGAGTCTGCAGTGCTGCATATCCTCCCAGTTTTGGAAACAGCCCTTAGAGCTAACGTTGCTCGACAGAGGAGCACAGAAATCGCTGCAATGAAGTCCGGAGATCCAGGACAGGGGAAGCACCCAGGCATCCTGAGCTGTGGGACACGCACTGGGGCACGGGCGTCTGGCCACCCTGCGCTGCTCCTGGCCTTGCTGGGGCTCCTAGGCATGCCTGTGGCTCATGGTGAGTACAGGGGCACAGGATGCATGGGGAGGACCAGCGAGACCTCCATGGATCCCACCTTGCTGCTCGGGAGCTGGGATGGGTGATATCACCACCCCGAAGCCTGGGGGCCCATTGCTTGATGCTCTCACAGATGCACCCCTGCCCGGTGCCCTGTGCCAAAGAGGAAGACTGGATCCTCCTGGGATGCTCGCTGGGGCTGGGGAAGGGGCCAGGGAATGAGGTCCTCACCTGAGGAGGTCTTCTCCCACTGCAGGTGACTGTGGGCCCCCACCTCGCATGACCCACTCCAGACCATCCAGCGAAGAGCATGCCAGCAGCTTCCCTGTTGGATCCAGGGTGATGTATGAGTGCACCGAAGGTGCCATCAAAATCCCCGGGAGGTCGGAAACAGTGGAGTGCCTGCCCGGCTCACGCTGGTCAAAGCTGCCCGAGCCCTGCGGCCGTAAATACCTCCTTTCTCTGAAAACGCAGCTCCTCCCCCTTCGCCTTTTGCTTGGTCAAAACTTTTGGCAGCTGCTCTGCCACGGCACCATCGCTCCTGGCACGGTACAAACCCACTTCCCTTGGCTGCTCTTTGGCAGAGCTGCTGATGGGCACAGGGTCCGTGCCTGTCGTCGAGGGGGTCAGTGGAGGGGGTGGCTGGAGCCTGCGATGCCTGCATGACCCCCAAGCCCCGGCAGTGTGCACTGCCCCACAGCACACGCGTGGGACTTCTTATTTCCTACTAACAGCTTTGCCTGAGTGGTTAATGCATCCTTCTCTTGGCAAAAGATGCTTTGAGCGGAGTAGCGGCCTGGTATGAAATCAGAAGTGGCTTGTGATGAACATGAGGAGCTTCCTGAAAGCGCCACAGTGACGGCATTTCTGTGATGCCCAGGTTCACTTTGCATTCCTCCCAGCCAGCAGCTCTTCCAAACCCATTTTCCTTGACTGCCAGGGAGCTGCCCTGCCCCGACAAGGTTGCGGTTTGCTGCCCTGTCCCAGGAGGATGAGAGGATTAATTTCTTTCCTGTTGGGACTAACGTGAGCTACGTCTGCCGCCCTGGCTATGAGAACACCTCAGAGAGTTCTCCAACCAGCACTTGTCTTGAAAACCTGGAGTGGTCGGAAGCTGCTGAACTGTGCAGGAGTGAGTATCTCTGCTCTGCTTGTCGAAGAGCAGCTGTGGAGTTTGGAGCAGGTCAGGTAGCTGGTCCCAACCCACATGCTGAAACACAGCAGGTTGTTATCATCCCAACAGCTACATGCTTAATACAAAATTAGGTGGATATTCCCTGTCATTAATATTTAGGACTGAACAGCAGGAGTGTCAATAGCGGTTTGGGTTGGGGTTTTTTTGCTGGCATAAAGAGATCAGTCTGATTTTCATGTTAGTAAATATGTTCACATCTGGACACGGCATATGCACAGCACAAATGCCAATTTGCAATTCCAGTGCTGAACCTCAGAATGCAGACAAAGCATGTTTCTTGATGAAATCCATATAACATTAAGACTGATGATGTGGCAGCAATACGTTTTTCACAGTCCAGTAACTTACTGCCAATCTACTGAGGTGGAAATACCTCTGCAAACATCCCCCCTGCCCTCCTGCCGGCTGCTGACCGCAGTGCGCATGGAGCCCTTACGGGATCCCCACCTTCACCCACAGCTGATTCTGGCTCCTGCCAGCTCAGCTGTGACACACGTGTAGTAAAACGCTTTGGTACCTTTGGGTATCACCCTCTAAGTCTGTTCTTTATTTATTTCTCCATTGCCGGGCGTTAGCACTGACACCGGCCTGGTTCTCCGGCAGGGAGATCCTGCGGTGAGCCGGGAGCGCTGCCTGGGGGCAGGATGGCCGTTCTCACGGACTTGCGGTTGGGTGCAAGAGTGAACGTGTTCTGCGATGAGGGGTGAGTAGCGGGGCAATGCCCTGAGCTCCAGTACTCCAGGGCTGATGCTGGAATACAAGCTCTGGTCCAGCGCAATGAACCTGTGGGCATGTGCCGGGATGCTGTTCCACCCTGTATCGCTCTTGTGGGGTTGCTCTAAGTGCAGAGCACAGGGCTGCTGTTCCCACTTGAATTACAGCTTTGGGCTGGGAAGGAATAAGACATGGCTAAGGGGAAGGGACTGGGGTCTGAATTTTCCGTCAAGCATCATCCAGAGGAAATTTAACTGCCCTCGTGTACCCATCCCAACAGAGCTAGGTGTGCCATCAGTTTATAACCATAGACTTCAAAACAGGTTGTTTGCAGTATTTCAATTTAACACATTTGGGATATATTGAATAAAAAGGGGTTATGGTTGAATTTTAAAACTTCAGTGATGTTCAGCTAGGAAACTGCCATGAAGCACACTTTCCATCAGTCAGCGGGCTGACTCACGCTTTCCGTCTGCTTCCAATCAGGATGCACTGGACTGACTTGCAAAATCAAGCTCTGAAGGCTCCGGGTAGTATTCCTCCCTCCCTAGCAGGAGGTAGCTGGCATCAGCCGGCTTGTTCTGTCAGTCTTTGCAGCTGCTTCAAATGTAACACAGCTCTTTTTTTCCTCCAGATATTTCCTTAGGATGGACTCTGGGGAAATGACAGCATGTCCCACCCTTCTGGGGCTTGGTTAATCTTTGGCAATATCCCTCAGGGTGGAGGGATAATGTTATCCCTCTGAAAAATCAGATACTATCAGTCAAGTCCAAATGATGGATTTTTTTCTGAACAGGAGGATGTGATTCAGAGGTGGGGGAAGGTGTCGCTGCTGTCAGAACAAGATGTATTGGCTACCAGCAAGCTGATCCAAAAGGGGCTTTAATAAAGTGTGGATCACTATTGCCCCTCCCCATCTCTCCTCTGTGTAGGGCGAGCATTTGGGTATCTGTAGAGGCCAGGCAGAGATGGGAGAATCGCCTAAGAATAGATTAGGGAGGATCCTGGCAGAGAGCAAGGTGAAGGAGCTCTCCTGTCAACCAGCGTGTGTCTGCACGCCTGCTTGCTTTACAACTGCCTTTTCTACACTCCTGAGTGTACTGGTACTAGCAAAAACAATGGCCTCAGGTTCTGGATAGTTACACAAATTGTTCATTTCTTGTGTGTTTTCACTTAGGTACAGATTAGATGGGAGTCATTCCATCCTGTGTCAGCTTAAAGGAAACGATGTTGAATGGAGTAAACTTCCAACTTGTGAATGTAAGATTAACCCAGCCTTACTTCTGACTTCAGTCCAGTAGGTCCTGCGTAGCATTGTCTAGCCTAGACCTGTCTTCATACACTGGTTTTGTTGATATTACGTGGCAGATCTGTCACCAACAGCTGAGAAACACCCATTTTACTGCCGACACCGTGTTTCAGCAGTTTTGTTCCCACAAAAGCAACATGTTTTCTCATGATTTAAAGTGAAGCTGGTGGGATGGGATTTCAAGGGATCATGATTCAGGGCATGGGAAGTTGCCTGTTTATTTTTTGTGACCCTGAGAGGGAGAGAGGGAAAGATGTGACAGCCAGCACACTTCAGAAACAAGAGAGATAATGGAGACTGCAGGCAGTGCTGGTTACCTGTCTGCATTCTCCAGGAAGCTTATTCCCTTCAAGAATCTTAGGTGGACTCATGAAACATTTCGCATTTCCATTATTACTGAAGCTTTTTGCAATACTCATGTTGACTTTCTTCCCTGCAGTAATTACCTGTCCTTCACCTCCTCAAATTAGCAACGGAAAGCATGATGCTGAAGGGGTAGAAAAATATGCTTACAACTCAACCGTGACTTATGGCTGTGACTCCGGCTTCCAGCTTGTTGGGAACATGAGCATCCGTTGCACGAGTGTGGACAAAATGAGCGGAGCCTGGAGCGGTGCAGCGCCCGAATGCAAAGGTGATTTCAGCTGAGTTTAGTATTTATTGTGAGTTCAGTGGTTACTATGCACCAGCTTAAATGTAGTGATTGCGTAGTACGGGACGTGGCAGGTGTAAGTCATTCTGCAGTTTTACAGAGGAAAAAATGGGGTGCTGCAAATTGAGTGAGGGACGAAGGGTCTGTGCAGGAAAGGCACAGTGCTCCTAGCAATGCTTACTCTTTGTACCCTAGAGAAAAGCGCATCTGTCAAACTTGGAGCAAAAGAAATGGAAAGGAGCCCTCCTCCCCAAAGTGAGTTGAAAAGATTCTGCATTGAATCAAGTCCCATGTTTCCCAACTTAATTTTACACCTTCATCAAATTTCTACGGAAAAGGCATTCGATCATACCGTGATTCTTTCAGGTTTCCCTGGAAAGGGCATCCAACCATCCAAGAAGGCTTCCACCTGGAAAATGAGGCTCAACCTTTATAAAAAGTCACTCCAAAATACCATCTCCTCCTCCCATTCTTATTCCTTCTCCGGGACACTAGGTCAGTGCTGGAGGCTCATTGGGAGCTCTGGGAACTCACCGCCGGGACTCCCTGGTTACTCCAGGGGCTACACCTGGAATTTTCATTTTTTTTTTCCCATGTTTCTCTTCAGTGCCAAGGAGCTGTGCTAGCTCGGCGTTCAGATTTGTCGTACCTTTGTACAAAACCCAGAACTACTACTCTCCTGGGACCAGCCAAGCATCTGTGTGTCTTCCAAAGTACATGGGGATCTCTGGCATCCTCCCCCAAGCCGGCTGCTTTGAAAACTTAAAACAGTCTAAAGTTGCATCATTTTGTGGAAGCAAGTGATTTTTTTTTTTGTTGTGTTCTTTTCTTCTATAAGTTTTCTCTGTATAATTTATATTTTTCATTGTTTGGGCGTCTGGTTCAAAGCTCAGGTTGGGCTGCACTGACCTCCTCCTCTTAAAAAAGCTTTGTTTTGTAGGAAATGCATTTTCATTTATCAGTCATTTCCTTGCCCTCATGATATTGCAGGTCTTGGTTAACTCTTTTTTTGCAACATTGAAAAGCAAGAGATAACTTTGTACCACGTAGCCTTGAGAGTGCTGGGGGCTTCTGTCCTTGTTCCAGCAGCGAGAGGCAACGCACTAATCTCCCTTTATTCCACACCAGCGAGGTCGTGGGCAGCCAGGAGGAGCTGGACGTGGCAGAAGTGCTGCTACAACAGATTCCCCATCCGTTGCAAAGGATTGTTTTACCCCTAAAAAAGGGTGAGTGATGTTGGGAATGCTGTCTGGGTGGGAACTATAAGCATGTAATTATACGTAATAAAGACAAAACACCCACTGGAGGGTCTCGCTTCCCAGCTGGAGACTGGATGAAAAGCGTTTTCCTGGAGTCAGGGTCAAGCTGAGCTTGCCCATCTTTGTGCCACATCTTTTGGGTCAAAACCAGGAAACCTGTCACCCCAGTTGTGGTGTATTCTGTGTGTGAACTCACCCAGCTTGGGTCTGTTACACAAATGTGATGAGGCTGGTTGTTAAGTCCAGGTCCAAAAATACCTCTGTGCAGGTGCAGTGAGGCCAGGAGGGTTTTTCCCCATTGCTGCATCATTTCTCCAGGGTGGGGTTGGTTCCAGCCTGCTGTCATCACCAGGCTGACGGCTGGCACCAAAGCCCCAAGGCTTTTGTCAGGACTGTTGTCATGGTTTAGCCCCAGACAGCAACTAAGCACCACGCAGCCGCTTGCTTGGAAGGAAAGGGGAAAACTTTGTTCTTAGTTCTGCCTAAAAGTTTGTACTTTGCTCATTACGTAACTGCAGAACCAAGATTGCTTTAAATGTCTCTTCCTGTTGGTTTTTCTTTTTTTTTCCTCTTTTGTCATTTTTGGCACTGCTTCAGGACATGATGTTAAAGCAGCAGCTTGACACATGATCTCAAGTGTGAACAAACGCCCCTTTGCGCGGTACTTCAGGAACTTGGCTCTCCTGCCCCAAAACAGGGGTCCTGTAAAATCAGCCCCTTGGTGCCAGAAGGCTGGAGCAAGGGATGAGATGGGGAAGAATGCCGGCACACAGCCTGTGGTGTAGAAGGAGAAATTGGTTTGGGCCTTTTTAAAGTGCAGTGCCAAAATTCACCCCAGTACTGGGTGGGTTTTTAAAAATCTGGGCAGAAAGCTTAGTTCTCCTTGAAACTACAGTCAGGCTAATCTTCACATGAACCTTTCCTTTCCCCAGGCTGCATATACGCCCGTGGGAAGTGCAATGGCAAGTGCACGGAAAGATTTATCCAGAGCTTTGAAGCAGTTTATTTGTGATGGATCTGCCCTCCTCCAGTGTTGCCATGGCACAGGGATCGCATGGAAGAAACCCCAGGAGGAGGCTTTTGCACTTTCCTTACATGACTGCAAGGACATGCAGCGACAACCGGCTCGTGCTGCTCTTCCTGCCATCTCACTGCAGATGCAGACAAGACATGCAGTTAAACGGGCTCCCACCTACCCAAGTTTATCTTTTCAATCAAAAATAGCACTGTCAGCAGAAAGCACACAAACCCTCCACTGGGTTGTTTCTAAAGTGCCCCGTGCAGTGGTCATAATTTTTAGGACTCTTACACTTTGCTTTAAAACAAAAAACAGGCTAGATCAGGTCTGTCCTGTGTACATGTACAACATGTATTTTTTTTAATTGTGATATGTTTTAATATTCCAAGAAATTGATTGAAAAGGACTTATGCAAGAGTTGGCTAATTCCCATAGTTCCTTCTCCCATCTGAGTTTTCCTCTTGTGTTGGTTTTAGTCAGGACAGAGTTAATTTTCTTCACCGTATGAGGCTGGTTTGGATTTGCCCTGAGAAGAGCACTGATAACCCTGGTGGTTTTCAGTTGGTGCTAAGGTGACCTTGCACCAATTCAAGGATTTTTCCAGTGTCTGACACCGTACCTGTGTTCCCAGCTTTCTCGCAGCAGGGAGGGACACACAGTTCAGACAGCTAACCCACACTGACCGAAGGAGTATTTCATTCCATAGCATGCTCAGGATATAAGCTGGTGGTGGGCGGGGGGGCCATAGCTCGTTCGTTTGTTCATTAGTGAGTTGGGGTGTGGGTTGCCTTTCCCAGTCGCGCTGTCACTCATGGGCTTCACTCGGACTCTGCTGCCATCGCTTTCGGGATCCGGCTCTTGGAGTCTCTGGCTCTCACTGCACAAGACCTGGCTCTGCATCGCTCAGCGGGTGGTGAGCAATTGTA
>NW_010268824.1:8290-11942 GCF_000690775.1 Eurypyga helias
CCCAAACCCAGTTATCATTCCCTGCTGATCTGACCCGCCTTTTTTCAGGCTGAGGGCGGGAAGATGTCGTTTCTCAGAAACCCTCCAGGACTTCTGCAGAATTTCTGATGGAGCTCGGCCGTATCACCACCCATGCGACTCAATGTTTCCATAACCACGCATTTCCTTGCTGACCTTCTGCCGTACCAAGAGCACAGGGTGGGTTGTGAGAGCCCCACATCTCTACTGAGCTGCTCCCTGAACTTACCAGGAGTTCCTGGCTGTAGCACGGCCCAGTTGCAGGGACACCCATGCCAGCTGGTGCTGCTGACAGCAAAATACTGACTCCCCTGTCTTGCAAAGTTATGTGCTCATTTCTCTTAAAAAATCATAGTACTTGACATGCTACATTGAATGTTGACCTTTCTGTCTTCAATACTTCAAGCACTTTCCTCAGCAAAAGCATATTTTGTATCAGACCTAAATTCTTTTCAGTTTGTGTTTCTGTTCAGACTACAAGAAAGATAAAAGCCACGAGTGGCCTGCCTATCTACTAATCTCATGCTGCAAAGGAGCTACTTCTGCCTTTCAAACGGAGGAAGGCAGCTCTGCAACGCTGCTGTGAGCGCATCGGCCAGGTGCAGACACGGAGAGGTAACTGCTACGGATACTCTCCAGCGTTGTCAGACTGAAACAGAGAAATTGGGAATGTTGGCTGCTTACCGCCTTTGTCCTGTGCAGTAAACTAATTGTCCTTATTTAGGTGCCTTTCGGGGGCGGGTTATTTACATTTAGTAATAAATGGTGATTGTTTATAAAGGATAGGATGCGAATTGAACTGCCTGCTCTTTCCTTTTCATATTTTTTACTCTTTTCAGGAAGGTACCAGCTTTTAGGGATATCTTGATGGTCAGATTTGCTGTTTAATCAGTTCTTTATCAGCACTCTTACTCATTTATTTTCTAAATAGCCTCCTAGTCAACTTTGACTAGGTTTAAAAATTAAAAAATGAAAGATTGGATGAATTAATTAATTAATGAAAGAAAATCCGTGCGGTAATGCTTGGGAATGTGAGCGTTTCCAGAAAGCTGGAGCAATGCATACCTGCCCTTAATCCTATTTAGTCATCCTTGTCCCCAGCTGTGCAGCCCCTCTGCTGCTCAGTCCCAGAAAGGCTTTGGGACCTGTGGGCGACATCCCAGGCTCCTGCCCTGCACAGGGATGACAGGAGCGTATGGGAGAGGGCAGGGAGCTGAAGGCAGGTTTCTGTGGAAAGCCAAGAGCAACTCCAGCAGCTCAACCCCTGGTTTTGCTGGAAACCTCATGCTGTTTGTGCTGGGTTTAGTCAGGAAAGAGTTAACTTTCTTCACAGTGGCTGGTATGAAGCTGAGTTTCTGAGTTTACCCTGAGAAAAGTACTGATAAGGCGTCTTTTTAGCTGGTGCTGGGGAGTGCCTGCACCAAACTCAAGGTCTTTCTCAGCTTCTGATCCTGCAACTGTGTTCCCATCTTTCTCACTACAAGCAGTGTGGGGGGCACACAGTTCAGACACCCAACCCAAACTGACCGAAGGAGTATTTCATTCCATAGTACAGCATGGTCGGTACTTAAGCAGGGAGTGGGCTTGGGGATCAATAACTCTTTGACTCTCCATAACTCTTTTTTGCTCCTCTGCTAACTCCTCTGACAGATCCTTAACTCCTTCGCTAACTCCTCTCTTAGCTGCTTTGCAAACTTCTTTGCTGGCTCCTTCGTTAGTGAGCTATATGTTTTATTTTATACTATTTTAATACTTAGTAGTATTTTTACCTATTTATAGATATGGTATTAATTAATATTCTATTAGTAAATAGTCCTTATCTCAATTTTACAAGCTTCCTTTTCTTTTTCCTCTGATTCTCCCCCTTCTGCTGGAGGGGGATGAGGTGTGAGAGCAGCTTTGTGGTGTTTTCCTGGCTGGAGTTTAACCACGACACCGTTCCAGCCCAAGCCTGGCAGCGTAGGTGCAGCACAGGGTAGGCTCCCCTCTGTACATGCCATCACTTCTGCCATCTGCTTGGCCTGATTCCTGCAGCGCGGGGAAGGGATGTTGAGAAAGATAAAGGCTCCAGCTATCCTCCACAGCTCCAGCTATCGCAGGGCTCAGCTGCTGGGGCAGCTCCTGAGCGGGAAGTTTCAGTTCTCAGCTGGTTCCTGGGGCAATACAGGGCAAAACGGACAGCCAACGCAGAGCGACAGGTTCCGAGCCCCATGGTCTCAGCAGGTACAGATGGCTCCTGCGTGGGTCCTGGTGGGAGAGCAGCCTGGCTCAAGGGGTTAACCTGAGCTCTCTTCACAAGGGGATTTCACTGGGTTGAAACTACAGCTGCTTGTTCTTCTGATGTACCAGGAACCCAGCCACTCCCCAGAGAGATCTGGCATTACAAGAAGTCTTTGCCAAATACTTCTCTCTCTCTTCCCTGCTGAGGTCACTGCTATTACAAGAGAATTCCCCAGCATTTAAAGCCTCTTTTTTTTCCCGTTAGCAATCTCCTTTTGCATTATGCAGCCACCGTCCCAATTCAGACCTCAGGTGACCAGTGACCTTAAAAACACGTGGCCGAGCCATCTCCATGTAATTTGTCACTGCGTTGGCAAGTGAGTGTTTTAAAGGAATGCGCTCTCCAGGCTGCTCGACTCCTCCCTTGAGAAAACACCTCCTGGTCTCATTGCAAATGCTTTTGTTACTATTCTTGGAGTTTAAATTGTATTGGAAAGGGGAAAAAAGTAGGGGAAAAACATTTTAAAAATCAAAAAATGGTACTTTTGAACTTCTCAGTGGAAGCGTCACTGTTTCCAGAATAACAAAGGTGGACAGGGAGGCAGGAAGGTGCAGACAGGCTGCTCCTGGCTGCCCTTTCCACGGGGTGAGGTGACACATGCCTGAGGTGACAGGCAGCGCTGCTCAGCAGAGTGGGACAGGGCAGCAAATACGGCCACAGCCTTTCCTTTGGCAAATACAGCCACAGCCTTTCCTCTGGCTCTTCCCGCAAGGCCTGTGGGCAGGGATCCCAGAGCAGCCCTGCTTCCCCACACAGGCACAGAGCAGAGGCAAACTGCTCCCACGCCCAGCAGGCCCCAGCGACATCCCTGAGCCCCTGCGGGCAGCGCGGCATCTGGTTCAGAGTTTGGTGTCCAACTGGGAGCGTTACAGAGGGAACGCCGGTGTCCCCATGGTGTTGTTTTGCATGAACCGAAGCAGCTCAGTCAGCAGCTGCCAAGTGGGGCTGATACACAGCTCCCTGGTCTGCCGTGCACCCCACGGGCTGGAGGAAAGCCCTCTCTTTGTGCTGAAAATCCTCTCTTCATGGGGACTCTTCCTAGGGATGGGGCAGGTGATGTTTGACGGTGGTTTGGGGTGCTGCGCTGGGCTCCCCGGGAGCAGCCTTGGGCCAGGCGCTGTGGGAGTGGGCAGGAGGTGAAGATGCAGCAGAGCCAGTGCAGGAGGGGTGAACGGGACCTTCTCTACCCCCCGGCTCTGGGGCATGATGCAGGGGTCACTGGCAAGACCCACGGGCTGCCCTTTTTGGGTTGTTTTCCTTTGGGACTTGATAACACTGGAGAGAGGGGTGTCTTTAGTGGGAGGTGCAGAGAAAGGACTGTAAGGAGAGGCTGAGAGCCCACCCCAACCCCCC
>NW_010268825.1:0-37754 GCF_000690775.1 Eurypyga helias
ATAATTATTATTATATATCCTCATTATGCTAACGAGGATTTCTATGTCAGACCCTAATCAGTATCTAAAAAAACATCACCTGTTCGCTTACACTTGTGCCACGTGGTTTTGATGCCTGCAGGGGTTCACCTTCCTGGTGTAGGGTGAAGTGCAAGGTTTTGGCATCCTTTATTTGTGGACACAAAATATATGCAAACATGATTTGTCTATTAAACACTTCTTTCTGAAGTACTCCATTTAGTTGAATGAGAAGTTGCTAGATTTATGTGCAGGATCTTTGAGGAATAATCAGTAGTAATATTCAGCCTTGTGTAATTAAAAATAGAAACAGTACTAAAAGTTTTAATGGCTGTTTCTCCACTTCCTTTGTGTAGTTATCCCGTTAATTTTTAATCTTCAAATCTGCTTTCAACTTCAGGCTGTTCTTTGAGTTTTGTGACAGCACTGTGTAGAGTTGTGTTCTCACTTTCCAATCTCTTTGGGCGAGTAGTGAGAATTGAAGATAGCTTCATTTGTGTGATCACTGGGGAGATTGTTTATAGAACTCTTAGAAACTTATTTATTTAGGACTCCAAAAATAGCATGCACATCCCGTCTGCATGTTAATGTACCGATTTGCATGTCTGTGCAATGCCCATCTTGGAGATGTTGCAGACTGCCTGAAATTGGTCTTGGTTGACCTTTTTGTGAGCCCATAAAGTCAAACAAAAAAAAATGCCTTACCTGCCCATGTTTCAGTGGGTCTATTATCTTGAATGACATACTGCAAAGGTATCTTAGCAGGCTGGTTCACATTACCTGAAATTCAAGCCGATTATTAGGTACTGCAAGACAAGTCAGGTGTAAGTGTAATTTTAGCTGCTGCTGTAACAGTGTGTAACCCAGAAACACCATCTGAAATCACTCTTAAAGCTTTCCCATGTTGTCTTTGTAATTCTGCGTGTAGCATCACTTCTATAGCTTTTATTTATCTCCTCTTGATTTTGATTTTGTGACAGTGCTTTTAATTTTCTCACTGTGCACATAGAATGAAATATGTGTATAATTACAATACATATTGTCTATGTATGTATGCACAGCATGTACTTAGAATGTCATGAAAATATCACACCGTGCTAATAAATACAAAAGGGAACTTGAACACCTATTGAACTCTTAAGGGTTGAGATTTTTCTCTTCCATTGAACACTGCATCCTCTAAGTAATAATGCGTAAGATAGGATGCCTTATGCTTCAAAAGAGCTTGTGTATGTTTAGGGATTATTTTTTCCCCTTAGACCGGTAAACCTCACTTGCAAACAATGCATACCAAATGTAAACTGGGGCCAGCTTGGCTCTTCTCATGGCTCTGCAGGTAGGTATAGCCCACTGAGTGTCAGCAGGGGATGCAATGCACAGCAGGCTGTGCTGGTGGTCTGCAGGTCCATGGAGACATCAAGATTTTGGATGGCAGAGAAATTGCTGCTGGTTTCTGTTTATGGGTCAGTGGTCACAGTGCAAAACAAGATACCTGCGGCCTTTCCCCACAATTAACAGCAAATGAGAGAATTGATGCATGTTCAAGCTTTAGTAGAGGAGACCTTTCCACTTAATGTCTTCTGTTATTTTGCTGTGAAATGGAATCTGTGATTTCAAAGACTTTCAGATGATCCTTATTTCGTAGTGGTTTATCTACAAAATGGCCATGTACCATTATTCTTGTGGGATGTTTTAGGCAACCCTAACTGGGACTTCAGTGACTGCTGCCCTGATGCCAAATTGATGGTGCTCAAGCACTGGGGAGTTATAAACATGGGAGGGTTCCTAGGAACTGCATACTCCAGCCGTGATTTTCTGTACCAGCAAAAATTCCCTGGATATTTACATAGCTGTCATAAATATTTGCATCAAATACGTACTGAAATCTGAAATCAGCTAGCTTTAAAAAAAAAAAGTCAGAAATACCCTTTTATTTACAAAAAAAATACGTACTGAAATCTGAAATTAGCTAGCTTTAAAAAAAAAAAAATCAGAAATACCCTTTTATTTACAAAAGAGACCAGGTGGTTGATAAACATTCCGCAGAGTTATGGAAGGGCATTGGAATGAGACTGCTGAATATTTAATTTGTTTAATGTGCAACTGTCACTGGTGATAGCTTTGACACAACTAAAAGCTTTGCTCATTCAAAAGGCAACAATTAATAAACAGGATGAATTTTTAAATACCAGAGGAAAATCCTTTAGTTATTTACAAAAATGTGTAGATAATCTTCTCTCCAGTGTCTGTACATGCAAAAGTAAACGGTCGTGTCTAGAAAAGGTGTCTGTATACTTACTCCCGTTTTTAAAAAGCAACATTGGTCTAATATAAATAGAATGCAGGGGAATAATTTAACTTTAAATCATTTTCCTATATGAAAATAGAGTTTATTCTTTGGTACCACTTGTAGGAAGAGCACTGTCTAGGAGGGGACGACTGAAAATTCAGCTGGTTTTGTTTAGAGTTTTTATCTCTTTGAAAAAAAGCATAACCAGTTCTAACTACTTTCTGTTGGTAGCTCCTTGGATGATTTTTAGTTTTCTTCTCCTCCTCACCCCCTGCTAAAAAAGCCCTGCCCAGGGGCCAGTGGCAGGATGCTGGCAACTGGCAGCCCAGTGTAAAACTGCACCTGCCTGATTTTCATCCCTTCTGGTTTGGCCATTGCCGGCAGCTTTATCATGGGGTCAGCTCCAGCATCTAACAGCTTCCACAGCTCCTGTGATTCGCCTGCCTTCTCGTATCACGCTTTGCCAGTTTGCTTTGGAAATGTGCCTGCTGCTGCGTGTGTAAGATGATTGCAAATCATTCCTGCCCGTGTGTCAGTAAAAACCAGGAAACGACCAGAAGTGTTTTATAAGAATTCAAATATTTTTCACAGGCATTAAATACCCTTGCTGGACAAAGTAACTGACACTTGCATGTCTCTCCTAGCTGGAATAGGGATGCACGGAGATAGCACTGAGCAGTGCTAGCCTAGTGTAGACAGCAGTTGGTAACTTCATGCATTTTTATGATGCATCATTAAAAGAAAGTGTTACCTTTTAAAACAGCACTCTGGTGGAGCTTTGGCTTGACACAAATTAGCATCTTTTGCTAGGCATAGACACAAACCGGGATAATCTTGAGCTCCCAGAGAAACTGCTGATCAAAGGCTGATTTCCAAATTTGTTTCTGAGCTGCGCTTGTATCCTGACACTTGAGAACAGGGTCGGTTTGTTGGTGTGGCTGGAAGTCTGAATGCCTCGTTTATTTAGTAACCACTGACCTATTTAACATCCATAATGCTCAAATGAAGCATCGGCATGCCTCGTCTCCTGGCTCAACCTGTGTGTGCATGCCGTACCTTATACCCCTGGGACTGTAACCTTTTCTTTTGAGTGGAAGATGCCTCAGTCCGGTCAGCACGCTTTCTAAGTTTGGAGTTTGGTTTTTCAAAGCCAGGAATCACCTAGAGCACCTCTTGTTCTAGACTTAGAGTCTGCACAGTGTTATCGTGGAAGTAAACTCAGAGAAAATTAAGTTGGGGGGAAATTAACACATTATTCCACTGGGATGAACTTGCATTACTTGTGTTGGAAACAGTCCCAAGCGTTAGGAAACTTGGGTATAGAAAAATACCTCTTTATATAAAGGAGTGATTGAACAAATGTTACTTGGATCCACCTCAAGATGGTTGGTTTTACAGATACTTGGTAATGCCACACTCTTAAACTCCCTGTATCTTCTTTTAGGGGTTGCAGAAATGGATTAATAAAACGCATAAACAAAGATTCTCTAGTAAATCTTGTCAAAGGTCCCTCCTCCCCAGCCTTGCTGGCTAGCTTCTCTACCAGGTGGCTGGAGTGTGGATGCTACCAGCGATGCTCAGGCAGAAGAGGCCGGACACGGCCAAAGTGCCTCCCTAAACGGGCACGGCTCCGTGGTAAAGCCCGTCCTGGCCGTGTATCCCATTTCTGTTGCGCTGTTCATGCCTGCAAACTGTTGCTGGTCATCATCTGTTGTTTAAGAGCTTTTTCATAATTTGGCCCCGCTTCATTATTGAAAATAAAGACATCTGGTATAGTTTCAAATTAGTACATAGCAAAATATGGCCTGTAAGATAAGTGTTGATAATTTTATAATACTAATTCCTTCAACATCAGTGGCGTTGCACCTGATTTACTCTAGCATGGTCACTCCCCAGATGGTAGAGCATGGTTCCCTAAAGCCCTGAAATTATCTGATTATAATGGTTTTAATGCTGATCATGAGTAGCAGTGGTACAAAGTATCCAGCTATACTGTTGAGAGCTTAAAAAGATCTTTCTTAATAGGCTTTCTTAATGGCAGTCTTAAAATTTAATAAAGCAAAAACAATTTCACCGTTCAAAGATGAATGCAGGCCGGGTAATTTGTATCCAATGGACTTCATTAAATAATTCTGTGTTGTTTGATCATATCAACAGTGACCTGCCAGGTTTAGGAGCTCTTGTTAATGACATCAAGTATTTAAAAGTAATGCTTTCAAGAGAAAAGCTGCTTTACCCTCGGTGTTGCCTGCATCGGAGGAAAATGAATAGGTAGCAGGATTAAGCTTCCAAAAATGAAACGTCTCAAAAGTTCTTACAAGACTGCCTGGTACTTATACGTTTCTTTTTTGTATACACATTTCAGACAGTATTAATAAGTGTTGAAACAAATTGTGGCAGAAGTTTCCAGGTGTTTTCTACCTTCTATTCTTCAATTTCTTTTCATGCCTGGTGGATTCATAAGAAAGAGGCTCCTGTGGAGTAATTAACAGACCATAACTCACTTATCAGACATGGGTACAAACCCTGTATTTTGCAAACTTTCTTGATGGTTGTGATGCATTTCATACTGTTTGGATGTCTTTGGTTTTTAATTTTTGTATTTCTAAGAAGCCCTTATAGATAGTACTTCCAAGGCTTATGTTTAGCATTAAGACTCAGGGCTAATCACAGGCTGATTTGGGTTAGCTGGGTCTCCAAAGGCTGTCTAGTCCAACCGCCTGCATCAAGCCAGTCAGATAGAGCGTGTCCCTCGGGCTTCTCCAGCTGAGTCTTGAACACCTCCAGGGATGGAGACGCCACAACCACTTTGGGCAGCCTGTTCTGGCATTTGATGGCTCTCATGGTGTATTCTAACTTAAAGACCAAACAATAACAACAAATCCTTATTACATCTGACTGCAATTTCCCTTGTCATCTGCCTCCCATTGTGTTGCCGTGCACCTCTGGGAAGAGTCTGGCTCCCTTTACTCTGTATCCTCAATATTCTCCATAGTAATGGATTTTCCTGTAGTTGCAAAAGCTATTTTATACATCTGGACAAAGGCACGGTTTGTAGTTAAACCCTGGGCTGAAGGTATACATCACGAATTCCCAGCTTGATGTTTGGAAGGAGGGGGTTGGAGTGCGGGTGGTTTTCCATTCCAGTTACAGCCAATCTACTTCTGTCCATAAATATAAAAAAACTTTATTCAATAATATTTTAAAATGCTTTCCACCTAGCAGCATTGTGTATTCAAGCTCTTAATTTGGCAAGTCAAATCCAGATAGCTACCCCAAATCATCGGGATTCCTGCGGATTGAGTTAAGGTGCAATGATCTGGCAGAAGCTCTTGCTGCATGAGTCACAGAGTGGTCGGGGTTGGAAGGGACCTCTAGAGATCAGCTAGTCCAGCCTCATGTGCTGCTGGGGCACCTCCCCGGGGTGTTGCTGTGAGCTGCATCTGGTAAGTAAAGGCTTCTCTGTGTTCTTCTGCCCTGCAGAGGCTGGTACTCACGGCCAGTACAATTGCAAGGTGAATTGGAAGAAAGTTTCCAAAGCTTCACCAAACATCACGTCCTTTTTAAGAGAACTGTACCGTTCTTTTCATCAAACCGAGCTGATTTATGGCTTGTGCTTTGGAGCTGTAAACCTTGGGGTGCAGTTCAGCCCCGTGGGCCACTTGACTCCCCAGGGCTTGGTCACATATTCCGCAGAGAAACTTTCACTGTGTGCATGAACCTGGCTTGTTGACACAGCTTTGCTCTGGGGTCTAGTAACGGGGTAACTGGTAGAAAATTGTGTGTAAGGAGCATTGCCCTGTGGTCGGCTCTTCGGAGCTAATGTAGTTTTGCACACCAGCGTGTGTGACTCCATGTGTGCAGCTCCACAGCACTGGGATGGTGACACCAAACGCGGATGGGTGCCTGTGTACAAAGAGGGTGCTTGGACCTCCCGATTTAACGCTCTGTGCCTGTCATTTTAAGCTACACACAGCATGCGTAACTCCATACTTGTGAGATGCTACGTGCGCCCTGAGTCGCTCAGGTTTCTAAAATCTGAGAATTGCATGTGTTAAGCATCTCGCTGGATCAAACTAATTGTACGTATTTCTGTAAGTAGATTGACAGGTTCACTTAGCATGCTAAAAATAATGAGGCGCTCTCAATTAGATATTCCTTTTCAAAAGAAGGGCAATGACTTTGTTTAAAAAAGAAATGTGATGGCATGTTATTACTTGTGGGTATGTTTTTGTAAGTCAGAGTTGTGCAGCTTGCAGCAGCTTTTCTTTAGATCACTTACCTTCTCGTGCCCGAATAAAGGATGTATACGCTCTCTTGGGTTCTGTATTGGAATTCCCCCAAGTAAATTTCATCCAGTAATTTCAAGAAGGGCAATGACTTTGTTTAAAAAAGAAATGTGATGGCATGTTATTACTTGTGGGTATGTTTTTGTAAGTCAGAGTTGTGCAGCTTGCAGCAGCTTTTCTTTAGATCACTTACCTTCTCGTGCCCGAATAAAGGATGTATACGCTCTCTTGGGTTCTGTATTGGAATTCCCCCAAGTAAATTTCATCCAGTAATTTCAAACAATTTGTGGTACCTTTCCTGCTCTGCATGTTGTTTTTCCTATTGTTCATTGTTAAACAGCTCCCGCCTTTAAACCCAGAGCCTGTTTCATCTCGGTGGCAGACTTCACCTATATATGCCCCGGCCACACATCATTTGGTGGCAGTGTCCCTGCAGTAAAGGAGATGGTTTCCCTCTCTACCCTCTCTCTTCTTTTGGGGAATATTATATATTTATGGGTTTCTGATGCGGTTTTGAAAGCTGTTGCTTTTGAGATGGGGAAGATGTTAATTGATCTTAGCATGTCCTTTTTAGCCAGGCGCGTGGTTTCTATTCTTGGTGTATTTTCAAAGATGAAGAACAGACAGTGATGAATCCTATACTAGAAATAAGGTTTCAGGTCTAATAGCTTGGTATCTCCAGGGCCAAAAAATGATCACATGGTGCTTCCAGACCTCTCTTCTTTCACATGCAAACCTTCTTTCTGAGTTAAAGTATAGTAGCACCTAAATGCAGGAGACGGATAATTTAGGTGTTTGCATATGTATCTAAATGTCTGGATTTGCCCTAGAGTAAATTCTTAGCGTTCAGTTGTGTTAATCTAGGCTCAGTGCCTAGTATAATTTAACATTTGAAGAGGAGGTGAGTAAAATGGGATGGAAAAAGATAGCAGAAAGAGAAGGAACTCGGCAACCTTGCCTGTGAGGCGGGCCATTCAAGTAGAATAATTTGGATTTCCCCCCCTCCCTACCTTTCCCCTATTTCTATGTAGCAGTCTAATGATAAAGGGCTTTTCCCAGACTTATTTTCTGTTTGAGTTTAATGTCAGTATGGAGATTAAAGATGTTTGTTTTCCGTTGGCTTAGTAAGTCTAAATCCAGCCTTTGAAGTCAGGTCATTTGAGATTCTGTAGATGAAAAATCAACTCTTTATTTGGTAATCTACCCAACACCCTCAGATTTCAAGCTTAAATAAAACGCTGCCTCTGCTACAAATGATGTCAGTATTGCCTGAGGTTTGTTTAAGCAGAAAGCTGAAGTCAGCTTGAACAAAACTTGGCAAAAGTGGGATGTTTTATTCATGTAGATGGTTTGAATAATGTCCCAGAGTTTCCGTGGTATAATTTTGTTGCATTTTATGTTTAAAGAGACCCCCATCCCCCTCATTTAGAGTGCGCCCTTTGGTTGGGTTTCATTTTTAGGTTTATGGTGAGTGGTGTGTTATTGCAGTGTAAATATAGACTTTTTCCATACATCCCAAGCTTTTCGAACGCTTATGAAGCTCGGCTGATGATCTGTGCTGGGTGGAGGGCTGTACCTGAGAGATGCTGTGCTGCCAGCGAGCAGCCTTGGAAACTGGGAAGCAAATGAAAAATAATCCCACAGGATTCATGATTCCCATTTACCCTTTTCCTCCTCTTCGCTCTGCACATTGCCTTTTGAAGCTTTAAAGAAGGAATGTACCCCTCTTCATTGAAACTGTGTGTCAGGGAGTTCATTAGAAGGTGTCCCAAACTGTGCGTGTGTGTGTGTGCCTTCAAGTCTTTTCTGCTTCTGCTGGCACTTTGCTTCCCCTCCCCAACCTTTCCTCCTCCTCCTATTCCTCCTGCCTTGTGGAGCACTCCCTCCATCCCGTCTTCAGCTCTTTGTGGTCCTTTCTCCCTAATACATTTCCATCACTCTTGCAGACAGGCAAGGTGGCAGTGGGGGGATGTTACCTGTTTCTGAGCTCGAGGGATTTGTACTTTTGACAGCTCAGTTCTCCAAAGACTGTGTGCTGAACGTACCCCAGTTGAAGGCAGCAAAAGACGAGTGGACTTTGTTTATAGTTGCTGGAAGTCAACAGTGGGCTACAACCCGGAAGCAGAAGCAGAGATCTTCTGAAATAATACTGGGCAGGTAGAATGGAGGAGGAAACCTAGAGGTTCATGAACCCAGAGATTTCAGAGAAAGGATAATTTTGATGTTTTTATCTGATACCTCACGACGCTGGCCATAGGACCAAGCGTAGTTGTGTCAAGCACAGTGGTGGTTCTTGAACTGAGGTATAATCACAGTAGAAAACCTCTCCTGGTTTTAATCTCTGCACCTCCTCTCCCTCAAATCCCAACAACGGACAAACCACAAAACCAAAAAAACCACTTCCAGCCCAGCTACTAAATGCACTGGGGACAAGCATCAGACTTGGGGTGAGAGGTGGCAGCAACGTTGAGGCAAGGATTTTGCCCATTTGACTTCATAGCATGACTTGGTACGTTCAAAGAGTGCTTTTCTTGTGTTATTTTGTAGCTTTGGGTTTCTTTCTTACAGAATCACCACTCTATGAGTCTATTTGAAGTAGGATGTTTGATTAAGTATGTAGAAGTTTCAGGTCTCTCTCTTAGGGTTTAGTTAATGAATTCCACAAGTGCAAAATAGCAATAGTTAAGATGGAGCACACGTCAGGCAGAGAAAGCTAATTACTTCCATTGATTGCTTGGAGGCCTGGTGCTGTATGTCAGTCTCTTTGTATTAGAGAGACTTCTCAGCTCCCTGCGGCAGGAGCTGACGGTACAGCCATGGATCGGGATGGAGCCCTGGCTCATCCTGCAGGGATGCAGGACTGAAGGGCAGGGCGTGAAGACGCAGTCCTGTTGCCTTCACCCCTGCCAGAATGGGAGCTCTGAGCCCCGGCTGACGGGAGGCTGACAAGTGTGTATAAATACCTTTGTGCTTGATTGCCAAGCAGATGTGATCCGGAGAGGCAGAACTCTGTACGTTTGCAGGTCGCGGGAAGGCTCCCACCATGGGCTTGTGATACCGTACAAAAGCTGCGGCTTCGGCCGAGGGTGCTATTTCAGGTTTTAATATCCACTGCTAACTTTGGGTAGCACTAGTACTTTCCAGCCTGTTTGTCACTTGGTGGTTTTTAGTTGTTGCTTTAGAAACATCCACAAAGCCAGAGCGTCAGGAACCGGGTAAATACCCCACGACAGATTTGTAATACTGTCCAAAAATTTAAGCTACTAAAGATACACTTAAATATAATTCCATGGTATTTCCTGCCTGTTTTTCAGCGTTTTAATATTTTCTTGGATCCAAACCCGATGCTGAGTGGAAGGAGACAGCTTTTTTTGTAAAGCCTATTGAATTGGAAGCACGGCACAAAGAGGTGTTTGTTCTGGAGCCCTAACCTGATGGGTTGCGAGAGCCCTCCGCGAGGGCCTGCAGTGCTCCTTGCCGCCCAGTCGCAGGCATGCTGGTGTAAATGGTGCTTGCGGATGGCTGGGCTCACTGTCCAAACAGATCTCTGCTTGCCAACTGGGAACATATTGCAGGCTCTGTGAGGCACTCCATCACAGCTTGAATAGCTCCTCTTGTGCTCAGGCTTTCTGAATGCGAGAGAGAGAGAGAAATACTCCTTTCAGCCTTCTGCAATGTCAAAAAACCTTTAGTGACCGTATGAGAGCATTGCCTTAATGCAGGGGTTCAGAAAGGGAAGGAAGTTAAAAAGAAGGGATGGGATTTTTACCATTTGTTGCTATATTTTTAGATTTAAACTTTTTTTTTAAAGAATAAAATGTTCCTGTATCATCATCTTGCAAAAGCCAATAGTAAATATGTTTTTGTCCAGCTGTTCAGTTTATTTTGATGAAATGTTTGCTGTCACTAAAAAGGTTATTGTAACTCTTTACTAAAAGGCTAAAATAGTGTCTGTAAAACAATTCTTTTAATCTTCTAAGCCTTTGGTTGTAGTTTGTAAACATACTTCTGTATTGGAAAATTACCATAGTAATGCCTGATTCTACAGCAGCGTTTGCACGAACTGCTCTATTACCTGGCAAGTTCATCTGGTGTTAGAGGACTTGTTACAAGCTTAACTCTGTGCATCTGATATTCAGTCGAATAGTGCAAAGAACTTGTTGACAGGTATGATATGATTTTGGTGCGTGGATCTGAAAAACGTAAGAGTATGTGGGATCCAGAGTCATTAGGAACTTGAGGCTCTTTGCAGCACAAGTAGAATTGTGGTTCTTGGGGGAGGGAAGGGAACAGGCATTCTCCCATTCCCTAACTATATTTATGTCTAACTTAAATAAACATGGATTATCATTCCTTTAAGTGTACTGCTCATCTATTTTTGTTATCAAAATGCTTCACAGGCAATTTTGCAATTCCAAGTTTAGAGAGCTTTTTATGTGGAAGCTGATGTGAAGGGTGTGAGTTGCTGCAAATAAAAACATGGTTTAAAACTAAAATGAAAAATCGTGAACTTGCCGAGATCTGCTCAGGACTTCACAGGGTGCACACACTACCTAAGAAATAACAAGAATGTGTTTGTTTTTAGATGTTTGTGTGCGGGAGGGGGAGGAAGGACTTCACTGCTGTCACCCTTTCTATAGGGACAGCTCTCTCTTGAAGCAGTTTGACCTGAACTATGGTCAATCGTTTATAGCAAGAAAGCTTAAAAGAAAAAATTAACCATGCCTGAGTGTTTATAAGCTCTTCACAGTAAATTATAAATTGTATGTGGAAGTTAATTCACTCTTTGAGGTTTGCAGAGCTTACTATACTAGAAGATGCTGATTAAAATATCCTCGTATGGTGCACAGTTCTGTAAAATACCTGTAAATGGCCCTGGTTAGTGGATTCAGTATATAGTATATTGGGGTGTAAAAATATCCGTAAGTGTTAAGAAACTTATATTTATCTTAAAGTGGAAGGAGTTAAAATACAGTAGCAGTTTTTACCAGATGATTTTTTATTGTATATTTCTCGATAAGCAGGAAGCTCAAGTTTAAAGCAGAGTAACCTCTACAGAAGTGTTGGGTTATGGCCACATCTGACCAAAATCCCATTTGAACCTGGCCTTTGCAGGAAACCTGAGGATTAGCCCTGGGGGCTCCAGCTGTGCCTTCTGCCTTGTATACCAGCAGTGCCAGCTCTGACAATGGTGATAGTGCGTATTGTGCCAAGTCGTGGGTTTCTCCCTTTGATTTTCAGATCATCACGTGTTTTTTCTCAGAGGACTTGTAGCCAGGCGCAGTGCAGCCCAGAGTAACCTCCAGAAGGCAACTGGTTCCCATGGGTTGGGCACGCGTTTGTCTAGTTTGTTCTAGGATCCTAGAAAGTGTCTTTAGCTTGTCAGGTCTTTCAAATTCCTGGTAGCCAGAGGGAGAGCTGGCATGGCAGGCAGCCAGTGTGGCTGGAAAGCCTGCCTAGTTTTCATCAGTTTTATTCTTTCTGGCAAACTTTTTTCTATAGGAAAACCTCTGTTGGAAAACTTTCAATTTGCTTGAAAGTTGCAGCTTACTGATGTGGCGTAGGGATGTCCTTTGTTTTGGATTGATGTTGGAAATGTGAACATTTCACTGTGCTTCCAATCACTGTCAACATAATTTTTCTGTATGTGTCATTACAGGGCATTTTACATCCTTTAGAGCTTCCCTGGGGTGTGGCTAGTTTACCATCACAGGGAATAGATTAATGTCTTTCATGATCACAGATTTATGGGTTAAAATGTCACCGTTCCTAATTTTTCCTAGTTATTTATTTTATCTCATGTATGCCAGCATACGTATAGCAAGTACACGTATATCTGTGCATGCACATATAGGAATGGGACAAGGGAAGGAGGTAATCCTTAAAACATGTGGTGTGGAATGATATTCCTATTCTGCTGACACAGTGAAGTTTTCAGAAAAGATAACTTCCCTAATGAAAACTTTATTGATTTAATGTAACTCAGATGCAGGGCAAGATGCCGAGTGACAAATCACATTTTTCAGAGACTACTTTAAGTTGTTTTCCTTCGCCATAGCTCTGGATTGGTATAAGACCTGGTGAATCGTAGGTATGGCAGGAGAGTGATTTAGTGGTTAGGGAGCTGAGCATCACTACAACTTACTTCTTCTGATTCTTTCTCTTGCTGTTGATGGCAGTACCTGATAGTTTCTCTTCTTTGTTGTGCTTTCGTATAAAAGGGGGTATTATAGCTTGCAAGATAATATATGATGGGGTTTAGAGGTTCTTGAATGCCCTTGCGTGCAAGATGTAATTTTGTGATGCTAAGCTGTTCCGCTAGCTCACATCTGGGGCTCAACATGGAATATTTAACGTGGCGTGTTCAGTTTCTTTGGTTAAAACTAATGGCAGGGGGTGATGTTGCCTACAAATGAAAGGTTAACACACCTTTGAAGGCTGGTGTAACCTGTAGATAACATTCAGAGCCCAGGATTGTGATGCGGAGAGTACATGACAGAAATGTCAGTGGCTGCCTGTTTTTTCAGCAGTAGGAGAGGAGGTAAGGAGCTCATGGCCAGAACTCCAATTCTTTGCTTTTGAAAAAAGCACTGCCTTAGGTCCTCAGGGATGCTTTGCATAAAGGCAAGAAGCTTATTGAAGAAAGACATGTTTGTGGCATGAAGTATTTTTTTCTCGACAAGGCATCTTTCTGGGGCAGAACCCCGTTTCTGGGTCAGAAATAGAAGCAGCGATCTTAGACGTAAAACTGAAGCTGAGGACAATTGCTCAGAGTGTAACATAATGGAGTTAACCTGTGAAATGCTCCGAGCAAATGGAGTAGCTAGCGCATGAGCAGTGTTTCTGCGGGGTGCTGTTTTCTGGTCTTTCCAGAGCAGTTGCTGAACGTCACTGCAACCTTAACGTTAGAAAGGCTGGTGGAAAACAATGCAGGCTTTGACCAGAAAGGTTGATGGGTTGTGATTTCTGTAGACTTCCAAGGAAAATAACAATGTTGTTTTTCTTATATTCTCCAGCGATATTGTAATTGCTCGAGATTATTTGCTTTTGAGCCAGACTCTATGATGCATGCGAATGTCAGTAACTTCTTGATGGGTAACTGCATGAGCAAATACAGGGGAAAACGTTTGAGTCACGAGCCTGAGACCCAGGAGAATAGATCTGAAGTCGGAGCGATGCGGTGTTACAGAAGCAGAGCTTTCTTCCAGCAGTGGAGATTCTGAGTCACCAGGACAAATTGTTTTCAGTATTTAATTTTAATGGTGTGCTGGGAGGGCGAATGCACGAGCTCATATGACCCAGTGAGTTGTTTTGCTCACTGCGAGACAAACACGGTCGGATGTGCAGCCATACTGGCCCCAGGTATCCCTGTGCCTTCGTTGCCGCTGCCGGTGTCGGCAGCAATGCCTGATTGACGGCATCACTGAGATGGTTTAGAAATAAAAAGAAGATGCAAGTGGTATAGTTTGGAGCAGCTGTATGGATGGGGGAGGGTGCTGCGGGATCTGCCAGAGGCAGCATGGGCCTGCCCATGGTGTGGGAGACGTGGGGGCTGACCCGGAGGCTGGGCGATAGCTGCCTCTCCGAGGCAGGGTCTTAGTACAGTGTGTACACATATATACATACATATGTACATATATTTACCATTCTAAGTATGCCCATGTATATACACACCTAGATGTATATATGGTATAGACCCAATAATCAGATGCATGCTACTTCTGGGTTGTTACCCTTTTGTCCTTTCATCGGCTGGATGAGCTTTTCAGGGATGGCTCAGGTGGAAGGGAGGAAAAAGCAAAGGAAGAATGTGCCTGTGGGTTTGTCCCCCCTTTGGATAGGGAAACACTTTTCTTGTAGGTGCAACACACATCCTATGTGCATGCAGGTTTGGTGGTATAGAAATACTATTCCAATTTATAAGAGATTTTGAACAGAAATGTTGGTTTCTACCTTATAACATCAACATTGGATAATTGTTCAGGTACAGAAATGCCAGGAAGATTGATTTTTCTTTCCGTATTTATTTTTTTAAATGCTCAAAAATAATTTAAATGAAACAAGGTGGGTGAGATTTGTGTTTTAATCAGTCAGATTAATTCAAGGTTGCTGTGCTCTCCATTTCTGTCTGGGCATACACAGCCCTTGCCCTTGTTAGCACATGCACTCCTGCAGCCACAGGGACCAAAGTTACGACTCAGAATTTCACCTTTTGAAAACTGTATTGTTTTTTAATAATACTCTCTCTCTCTCTAAATATATATATCTAGCTAGCTATTCTTAGCAGCACTTCTCTTCCCTCCCCCTGCTTTGTAAGGCAAAATGCTATAATACTGAATTTGGGCTCTTCACTTTACTAACTGAGATGTCCGATCCCAACAAAGAGTTGAAGTACCAAGAAATTTAAATAATTCGGTAGGTAGTTTTTCAACCTCAGGTTGTTAAGAGGAAATCAAGAGCATTCCTTGAATAGTCGCAAAGTGGCTAAATCCCTTCTGCCCACTTTCCGCAAATTCCAGACCCTGCGGGTGAGTTGTCATGGTGGGATAATCCCTCTGGGAACCTCATTAGCCTGGGAAGGGCCCCAGCGATGGGATTATTCCAATGCCGCTGCACCCATGAAGCCTCCTGAGTGGAGGGAGCTGCACCAGCCGATTCTCCTGCCAGGCAGGGCTTTTCATCCTTTGCTGGGACATGCTGAAAACCTGGGAGCCGCTGAAAGGATAACTTTTTGTTCACATGCTTGAAAACTTTTTAATAACCACCGCGTTAGACCAAACTGTATGTTGTTTCCCTAAAAACTTCTTAGAGATAAATACCTGAAGAGTGGTGGCCAGGTGAAACACTTACTCGCTGGAGGATATGGGGTTTTTAATCCCTAGCAAACTATGTGATGAATGTTTTGTGTAGTCAAATAATTTCACAGTTACTATGGCCAACAAGAAAATCCCTTTATTGCATGTGAAAATTCAGAATATTTCAGATATGCTATGGATAAACTGTCCTACATCCATTTTATTTTTTTTAAATTAGAAGTCCTATTTTAATTATTAGAAGAATAGTTAATTGTGATACTTATTTGTCATCAACAGTTAGTATATAGAAAGGGAAGAATCCAATTTGCCCTGCTATGTTATGCTCTGTGATTAGAATTGTTTATCTGGGGACATAAGGATATATATATAAAATGTGCTTTAATCCCAGGGAGATGGCAGTTTACCACAGCCCCGCAAAGTAGCCCAGCGTGTACCTGAGTACCAGCAGTGGTGATGATTCTCCTTCCCTCCCTGTCCCTGTGTGATAAAGAGTGCTTGTTTGTGGCAGGGGGATATTAATTGCTGTGTTTTTGGTGAACCCATTCAAATAGAGATTTTTAGGTGAATAACCGCAGTCCAGGATCCAAACATGTTGTGAACAAAACTTGCCAGCCCCTGTCACGATGACTGGTGGCACTGCGTCATCTCGAGGGGTGGTAGGTTTGAAAGCTTGCTTTAGTTTTTGCCGGCTGGATGATATTTCTCACTGTGGGTGGAGAAGTAAAGAATAGCCATCACCTAATTACTGCCTTGTTTGGGACCGGCAGAAGAGAATGTGCTGTGTACCTTCATTGATGGCTCGTGTTTGGGTCTGTTGCTGATTGTATGGTCCTTTTGGTCTTGCCATGGGAATGCAAGAATTATATTATGAATAATTGGAGTATTTTCTTCTGCTGCTGCAGGAAAGTGGTGTTGTACAATTATCTCTGCCTTGAATCGCAGTTGTGCTCAAAGCTGATTGTTTAGTGTTCGTATAAACCTGTGACAGACAACAAAACTTTTTGCCAGTGAATGCCATTTTATAAATGTGCCAGAAAGCTTAATTGCAGGAACCCCCCCCAATCACTAACACCACTAGAATGTGTTGAAGAGTGCTCTCAGAATTCCAAAGGAAGAATGATGTCCGTAGTTGAACTTCCATCCCATATGAGGTCGTTTGGCTTTTTGTTTGTCTTTCTACAAATAAATAACCTCTAGTTATATAAGGTAAATAGTGTTGTATAGCATGAAGATGATAATGTTGTTAACGACTGGTGCAAACATATAATAATTCTCATTTCGTGCAATCAGGTTTCCCCTAAAACCGAGTTCTGGTTGAAAGTTAGTGCAGTGGTTATACAGGTGTGGTGGGAAGCTCAGTTGCAGAGCTGTAGGTGCAGCTGGAGGATGCTCCTCCTTCTGTGGTTTTTCCAAGATTTAGTAGTGTCAAAACTTGGTAACAGGGATTTCTTTGATTGTACAGAGAAGCCGGATGCTGACAGAGATATTCCATTGTTCCCGTGGGTTGGTAGTAGTTATTGAGGAGTTTCTCCCATTTCTGATTTCAGCTCTACGGTCTCTTTTTATGTCTTGGAGTTTTCTGGGCGATGTTTCTGCTCTCTCACCTCTCTTGGTAGTGCTGTTCTCTGTATTCATCCACAGCCTTTCTGGCCTATTTCTATCATAAAACAAATAGTTATGCAAGGGGAAAAAGTTAGTAGGTACGCAAAGGATGAACTTCTTTTTTCAAAGTAGAGTATTTTTCTGTGCGATATCCTACTATCTTTAGCAGTCCAAAGATTTATTCATAAGGCTTAAGATCGTCTTATGACCTAAACCCTATTCTGGCTTTGTGTCCAGTTACGTTCCCACAAGCTTCCTGTGCGACCCTGCATCAGGCATTTCATTTCTTTCTCCCACAGTTTTACTTGTGAAGGGAATAACCCCGCTGCAGCCAGATGTTCTGGGGATGGATTTGTCAGCCTTTGGGGTAACGTGGTGCTGGGGCATAGAAATGCCGTGGTGCTCCGGCTTCAGATGTCAGGGTGTCATCTTGAGCTAATGTTCATCATGAAATGAACGTCTCTCTGGTTTCAGGTTATTGTGTAGGGGCTTGTACGCTAATGGCTTCATTTCAGATGTTTTCAATGTAGTTGGTTGTTCTCTTTGTTTCCAAAGTAGTTCTAATTTATTTAACAGTATTTGCCATTCAAGTCAACTGATCTTAGACAGATGTTTGTCTCTTGTGTTTTAGTCTAGACATCTATGATTTACAATCTGTAGCCCATCTGGTGAATTGCCATGGGAGTATGCTTATTTTCAATGCTTGGAGTATTGCAACATACTCTTTGCAAGTGTTTTTGCAGTAGCAGCTGATGAGCCAACCATCAGAAAAGGTTTATTTTAGCAAAAGAATCCAGCTTGTTTGTTCAGATTAGGGCAGGAAAATACTCCATTTCTATTCACAACAACAACAAAAATGTTCCACTCTAACATTTTGCCTGAAAATTGAAACTCTAGAATAATTTATGTGACTAGTTTAAGAAAGAAACAAAACCCACCTGGGAATGCAGAAGAACAGCAAGAGACCTGAAGAATCTGGCTTGCCCATCTCCATTCTTTGTGACTGAACAACTAGAATTATCAAACCTTTTCAAAATGCCTTAGTGAGTTTTATAACTGCTAAAGTTTCTAATAATGTGTAAGCTTAATCAGTGCTGGCGCACATCGTGGTTACCGGTGCTCTGTCGCTGATGCTGCGGGACCACGTCTGTGTCCCCCGGCGCTTCCCGCTCCTCTTCCAGTCCCATGGCAAGAGAAGAAGCCATCGATGCTCAAGTGGACGACATGCCAGACTGTTCAAGCAGCCTATTGATCTCGTCTGGGCTCTCCGCTTGCTAAATCAGTGTGGTGTGACAAACCCCAAAAGCGAGGTGCAGGGTGGCATGTTGAGGTCTGGCAGGTGAAGCGTGGGGCAGTTCTTCATGCTCTCAGGATAAGTATCTCCAAATGCACTTAATGTTTGCAACGTCAAACGTGTGATGTTAGTAAATTTATTGGTTCCCAGCTCTGTGGGGGATAAAAATGAGCATTTAACCTAGCTTCCTCTTTAAATTCATGTACAATACTGCTGCTGTGTAACAGCAGAAGTATTGTGATAGCTCTGGACAGGGCATGTTCGGTGCAAATGATGTATTTTAGTTCATTTCCTGTTTTTATGGGTTACTGTATTATTTCTACAGTATGCCCCAAACCAGGATACAACATCTGGGAGACACACATTGCAGAATGGCATGTTGCTGAGTAGGAATCTCTTGGTTCTGACATGAAAGCCTGGAGTGCTGCTGTTTTAACTCCCAGACTGAATGTGCTTGAGCCTCCCGCTGTGTGTAGCAGGTCAAGTAGCAAACACAGGTAAAATAAACTGCTTTCAAGAGTCTCTAGTGTAAACAGCAAAGGTGCTGTCATGTAAATAAGCCAGAAAATGTTCCAGGAGCTGCCTGCTTGATGCCTTTGGCATAGATTTCTGAGTATTTTGGTTTGGTGTTTGGTTGAGTGAGTTTGTCTGCACATGTTGAAAACATCAGTCAAACCCAGACTCCAGACTGGATATTATTGTAGGGCCTGTGGCTGTAAGGTCCAAGTGCTGGGCATGTCAATCAAGTGTACGTGGTTGGCAGTTTAATGTTGTTAATGATAATGCACTGAACTCCCAGGGACCAAAGTGTGTTTTATAACTTCTTTGGTTTTAATTAGATTTATGGCACATTAACTTCATAATCTGGTGGAGTGGGTAGAGGACTCCCATAATTTGTACCCTTTTCTCATTTAGTCACAGGATTTAGGAAGGGCATTGAAAAAACATAAAGCAATCATAGAAGTTGCAAAGGGGTTTAAGAAGTGCATTTAACCTGCGCCATTCTCTGCTTTCAAGCACTGTGTTTGCATGTACAGATTGGGGTAACCCTTCAGTGGTTAAGCCATACAGATGGCATACAGGCTGACACCTTTTTTTGGGATGTTTCAGTTGCATTTAAATACTTGATGCAGATGAAGATCATTCGAAATACATGGAGCCATTTCTATTAAACTTGAGGGTTTTGGTAATGTTCTTGAACTACTCTTATAAGGTGAAGGAATTAAGTTGTACTCCTAAGCTGTGATCTGAACAGAAAGAAGTGAATGGCTGAGGTGCCAGGCAATGTGAAGGGATGCGCGGTAGCTGACTTCCTATTCACATCCGTATGTGTAGGTGAAGTTGTCTTTAAAAAAATGACACATACGTATGGATGAGCAGTTTAAGGCTCTCTGTATGCTGCCTTCTTTGGGCATGAGCTGGTGCCATGGGCATGACCAAGTGCCGGATGCTTTTGTTAACCACATCCCTTGATAAGCTGTACTGATGATGTTATTTTGCACCTTTCACCTGCACGTTGGCTCTTCCTCAGTCTTGAGCAGAGTTAAATGAGCATCTGAATCAGCTCTTCTCTAGGAGAGATTGCACCTCAAAATTGGGCTGATATTTATATGTGAAAGCTCTTTACACCCCACTTCTAAGGTTTTTCTGAGGTGGTCGGACACACTGGTGTTAGCTTGTGCTCACAAGCAGGCTTAGGCTGTGGCCAAAGGGCTAGGAAGAACACTCGCCACACCTCTGCTGCGAAGGAAGGAAGATGAATGGAAGAATCCAGGATTTCTTTGGGTTTGTTTTCCTTGTCATCACCTTGTTTGGTCTGTAAGCTGCTCGGAGAATAACCAAGTGGAGGGAGAAGACATGTGTGCCTGACAGCGACAGGGAGTCTGTTTGTGCTTGTTTCATTGAGGAAATTGTTGCGGAACAGCTGCTCATCCATGTGAAAATGCAAACCCTTGGGGCCCAGCCAAGGTCAGCAAGCCCTGGGTCATTTGTTTTAGCAAAGCAGGCCAATTTGCCCTTTAATTATCTTTCCTTTACCTTCGGTCACACCTCTTGCTCCATAGATTTACTTCCTGAGAAGCAGTCTATGTGAAAGATGTGACCCCAGTTTTGTTGTGAATCAAAGAGAGACATAATTTCTTTTTTCATTAATTATTTAAAACTTAAGTTTTGTAAAATACAATGCATTGACCCGACTGGATTTAATTTTCCACTTAGCTGGTACAGTAAGTTCTTGTTATTAAAATGTACAGTATTCTTAAATTTCAAAGTAAAAGTGCCCAAATCTCTAAGTTTCATATTGTTTCTCTGCTAATGCAGGTATTGTGGTGTGAAACGGTAAGTCGGTACTGTTTGCTACAAACAGGGCTGAGAAACTCAAAACGGTACTCTTTGCTACAAACAGGGCTGAGAAACTCCTGAACTTCAGAGAGTTTTCAGTAACTGGTCTCAGAATAGGCACTTTCTAACGAAGCCTGGTAGGGTTTGCTCTTTGTAATAAGCTACGCCAGGCAGTCAGTAGAAACATCGAGTAAAATAGATGCCCATGTGCTATAAGCTATGCCAGACGGTTAGTAGAAACCGAGTAAAATAGATGCCCATGTGCTGGAGCTGGATCTGGAAATTATTCTACAGTGGACATAATTTAGTAATAAAGTGGGAAAAGCCATGCTCTATAAGCACTAAGGAAAGGGAAATAGTGTAGTAAATTTACTGCTTTGCCCCATTGTGCTACGGGTAAAGAACAAAACATGATAGATTGCATTGCTGTAGCTGGAGAAACTGAAATGCTGGATTTTGTCTTCTGTAATTTAAGGAAAAAAGCTAATTAAATGACGGTGATTTTTCATGCATGCGTGAAAGGTCATTCAGAAACAAGAAAAAAGCATACTTATTCCAAAACTGGTTTTATACAAGAATTTTGAAAGTGTCGTGGATTGCAACCAAGACTATAATTAGCCTTGAAAACCTTGGGACAGAAATTTCTCAAGTAGATTGTGACATTATTCCTGAAGGAATAAAAATGACCAGAAGAACTGATGGATCTGTCCATGACAGAGCGTGTACTTGGTGTGGGATGTGGGAGAGGGAGATGGAAGGGAGCCTTGTTGCTTTCCACGATGAACCATGATACAAGGCGCAATAAAGTAATTGTCATTTTTGTTAGACTGCATGTGCAGATTGCCAAACGCTTTTGGTAATTTAAGAGCGTTAGGATAATTAGCTTCCGCGCCATTGGAGTGGCAGAGCAGCACAGGAGTAGGAGCATGTGTCTTGGAGGAGGTGGACAGGGTCTTACTGGGGTGTCAGACTTTTCATTAGCTTTGCCACTGACGGAGTTGTTTCTTTTACTGCCCCTTAATTATTAACATGTGTTAGTAATATGAAAATTCATGCTTTTGCAGCTAGGGTTGAGTGCAGTCTCTCACCTGCCTGGGGTAGATGGACTCACACCTTTTGCCTGGTGGCTCCTCTGCTTATTCCTCTCAGTTCAGAGGAGAGGGAATCATTTCCTCACACCTGCATTTTGGATGGAGCCAGCCCCAGCATTTTAGGGCAGCCCTCCAGAAGCTGATGGAGATGCTCTCTATTTAGGGTGTCAGAGCTCGGGGTGGAATTTGGCCTCTCGCTTTGTCAGCAGAGGTGGCCAAAGCTCTTCTGGCTTGGTTTCATTATGAATCAGGAGTTTGTTATCAGGTTGAAAACAAGGTCATTCCAACATACGGCATCCCTGTTAGAATGGACTGACTTTTTCTCATTTAAATTAAATTTTGTGTTGAACCATGAGCTTCAGTTAAATCTTGCAAAGTTGTAATTCCCTAGAGGACACATTACTTACATCCAACCTGTGGGTACAAACAATTTAGGAACATCCTTCGCAAAATACCTACATTTTAACAACTCAAAAACACTTGAGATAACCCAAAATACTCAAAATAACCCCACCAAAAAGGAAAACACTACAAAAAAAGCCCCAAACACCCAAAAAGTATGGTTTTGTTAATATTAATTGGGAGTAGTTTCACTGCAAGAATGATCTTTAATAATTCCTGGGACTCGTCGTGCTGTGGAGATGGGGTATTTTACTCACTACCTCTTCAAGTTGTTTTGATAAGGCTGATGAGAGATGAAATAATGTATGCTAAAGTCATTTGGCTAGCCTTGAAATCAAAGCACTGGAAACAAAATCTAGCTGCAAATCACTGGGCTGTCACTCTTTGAAAACCTGTTATACAAACGACTTTAACAGTTTGTGGGTCACAGGCAAGGTTAAGCATCATCTTGCACGGTGCACATTTTGATGATAAAACACAGTGTATTTTTTTTATTGGAATGGAAGTGTTACAGTCAAGGGTATCGGTGTGGGGGTTTGATTTCTTCCTGTAAGTCAATCGCTACTCCACATGAGCAGTTGGCACAAGGTTTAGAAGGACAGATGCCGAGGTATGCAAAGCGAAGTGTTTCTCGGTTGTTGTATGGAGACTACCTGGTCTGTATGTAGAAACTCCAAAACTGTTCCAGTTTTAAATTTATTTCCAAGTGAGAGTACCTGTTTTTGAGAAAGACTGCCTAGAGCCAATACGAATATCAGTAGGTAGTATTTTGGTGAGGGGCTGAAAGAGGTTAAACATTAAAGCTTTATTCCATTAACCAACATCTACGTTTAACATTTAAATTATTGTTAGGTAAATGGTGACCTTGGGATTTTTGATTTTAAAATGACTTTTTCTTGCAGCTTTTCAGGTTTAAGAAATCACTGGGGAGAAATGAGTTTCATAATGTTAATTATTCGCTTTGCCTAATCTCAGGCGTGTTTCTTCCTGAAGAACCGAACATGAGGAATGAGTAGCACAACAATGTTAATTATTCGCTTTACCTAATCTCAGTCGTGTTTCTTCCTGAAGAACCGAACAAGACTTGAGAATGTGGACTGAGTCCCCCCAAAAAGTGTCATTGATAATTCAGTGTGGATTGAGTCCCCCCAAAAAGTGTCATTGTGTGTTTATCGGTAGTGGCCACTAGGTAGAGTTATACTGTCCAGCTTACGATGGAGTGAAACTTGGCTGTGTATACAGATGAAGGTAGATTCAGAGAGAAATGAAAAAACATATTCCTCAGAAGAAATTTCCAGAGATTTTTTTTGATAGGAAAAACACATTTCCTCAAATAATATTTCTGTAAAATTCCTTCCGAGCCAATTGCCACTTCATATTTTTGATGGGTTTAAATAGAGCCGTTTAGATGGCAACTCACCTCCCCAGTACTTGCTTACTGCTCGTGCTGGTTTGGTTTTTTTCCTTCACGCTACAGTTGTTGGCTATGTGGGGAGACAAATGACATTGGAAGGGCTCTAGAATAAGGTGGTGGCGGTGAAACCCATATGAGCTGAAGAAGTAGTAGTAACAACAGGGTTTTTTCTCATTTTGGCTGCAGTATAGGTAGTTCCCTACATAGTTAAGTATAGAGAGCTGTGAAGGGCAGCAGAACCACACACCTAGATTACTTTTAGTTTAAACTTCAGTTTCCATGTGCTTAATGCATTTGACGATAAATTATCATATTTCAAATCTAGATGTGACTAGTAAAAACCATCTGTGCTGATTAGACTGCAAATAATTGGACAGAGAAAAAGAACCAAGATCAGAGGAGATATGCAAACAAAGATTCATGTGTGTAACTTGGATTGTGAGAGGTTGGGGAGTCCAGCTTATTGTATGATAAGCAGCCTGAGCAGTAAAAAAAATGTAGATGGATAGGGAATGACCTTTTGATAACTTAATGTGGACTGGTTTTGCTGATATCGGACAACAGACTGTGGCTCACTTTGTTGGTAGCTCACTTTGGTGTTGGGGATTACATTAGATTTGTCTAAATTTAAGGAGCAATCGCTCCTGAAGGCCATTACATCCCATCCGTGCCTGAAGTCCTTCATATGTTTTAATGTTTAGCTTCCTTACGCGAGAGTGTGATATAGTTTGGAGATGTTAGGTGGCTTCTCTGTCGGGGAAGGTTATGAAGTTGTTCTGTATCATTAGTCAAAACTAAAAGTCAGTTGGCAATCCCAAGGAAGAGAGTTGTCTCTGAGCTCTCCTCAAGAATTTGCCCAGGACTACTTAGGCCATGGCAAATGGGCTAACCAACAGAATCGTGTAAACATTTTAGTACTTAATAAGGAAGTAATTAAGTTTTCTTTTTCAAAGTAGCAAACTCTCATTGCAAATGTGTGTCTGATGTTTGGAGCCATTAATTTATTGAGTGCTCTGTGTCATGTTCCCAATTTTAATGGCTGATTCAGTCAGCAATGGAGTGAACTATTTCCATTTTATCTAGATGCTTTCTTCTAGCTGTGAGGCTCTGTTTGCAGAAGTCGAATGGTTATGGCACTTGCTTTGTTATACTTGTACTCAGTGCCTCAAAATGGAACTTGCATGTTCAGGGCTGGATTTCAGAGTGGAAACCATAAGCTTCTTGCTTGTATAACCACATTCCAAGGTTAGTCTGAATAGCTGAGATAATGAATTTGGTCTTTGTGCATTCTTAAATAGATAGATAGTTTTTCACATATGTGATTTTTTTGCTACAATTGGACGCTTTCCTTGGGAGCTGCCTAATTCCAGGCTGCACAGTTTATGCTTTGTTCTCTTCTCCCATGCCTTCGACAAGAATAACTTAACCAGATTTCAATATAGGAATTGTGGGCTGCTAAAGGACATATTGTGTTACTGCTTAATGCTGTTTAAGTTGATCAGTGGGTAATATAAAATCTATGTTTGAGCTGTTTTATGATGAAAATATTATTTCAACGGAATATATGGTAAAGTCATTGAACAATGATCTTATTCTCAGAATGATGGCACAAGGCATTTTCCATATACCAGAAATTAGTGGAGCTGCTCATTTTGTTATTGCAGGCTTCAGATATAAAGCTATTTTTAGCCTTTTCTAAGCAACTGTGCAATTTTTTTAAACTGCAGAAACTAATATCTTATTTCTTTCTTTCTATTAGGACCAGCAGAAGTTCCCATGATGTCACCCAATGGATCCATTCCCCCTATTCATGTGCCTCCCGGTTATATCTCACAGGTATGCTTCCTCAAGAATTAAAATGCATATAAAAGCGACAGCTTTGTTCCATGTAGAAAAGTCTACTTGGTTGAAGTTTAATTTAGAAATATTAATGGAAATGGTAATACACACTTTAATACTCCTTCTCTTTGCTGACAGTACAAGGACATATTTGCACAAGTGAGAAAGCTGTGCGTATGGATTGAGCCTGTGCATGCAACTTCTCCCCTGTTGTGAGAGCGAGAGAAGTCCATGATGTTAGGTGATGCCTTAAGTTCTAGTGTGACAGTCAGACAGTCAGAGAATGGCAGAAGTGAGAGAAGGAGCCACTGTAGCTATAAAATATGTTGTTGATCCTCAGTATCTCCCCAGCAGAAATCCTGTGGCGGTTTTGGTTTGTTTTTAAGAATAGAGGTGATTTAATTGTCTATTTATGGAAAAAATGGAAAAAGCTTTTCACAAAGCTGTTAGGTTTTGGAACTCTTGAACAGCTACTGATCATCTTTGTAAATAACTGCTTCAGATTACCAGATAGTTTGTGTTCCTCCAACCTTCTGCAGAGCTTAGACTCTTTCTGAAGTAAGGAGAAAAAAAAGTTGTGAACAACACAATAAATGCAATAATTTCACCACTTTCCCTGAGTCCTGGACTGGACTGAAAGCTTCGTTAAAAGTATACCAAGCGTTTCAAATATCCTTGTTGAATAGCATGAGAACTTCTGATACATATATTTTGGCATCTTGGTAAGCAGAAAATAGATGATGTCCTGGAATCCCTTCTCCTCCCCAGGAAACATGTGAGCTTGTGTAATTCTGAAAAATTGTGGATGGCGTCATACTTAAATCCCACAAAATACTGCAATCGGTCTGTGGTATTTTAACTTCTGAACAGAGTGAAAACATGCCTCAAGTGCAGGGGACATTGTTAGCCTTCCTAGGGGAGAGGGCAGGATGGCAGGGTGGTCCAGCTTCCTCCTGCTCCTCAGGCACCCAAGGTAGGTGCTTGGGGTGCGCTTTGAGAAAGAATTTGCAGTGCTGTTTAATACTCCTCACACGCTCACCTGATTTAATAAACTGCCCCATATCATACAGAGGGATTTTTTAAAGATCTACTCTTCCTTTGAAACAACTTTAACACCTTCTTATTAGTAAAATATTTCTCCTTGTTATTTAAAACATTTATACCTCTCAGCCCCTGTACTGAGATAAGTGGTTGGGTATAACTGAAACGCTTTCCAAAACAGAGTCATGAAATCTTCCGGTTGTATCTCTATCTGAAGCCAGATACTCTTCAATGCTTTTTGTGGAGCACCATAATAATTCCACTAAGAAAGCCTTTAAGTATTCTCTTAATTAAAAACCAAACAAACAAAAAAAAACCCCACACCAAACACACCAACCCCAACCAACTTCTGAAGAAATTTTTCCAAGGAGCTGGAAATATGTTGTAAAGTTTTAGGAGAAAAGCGCTGTATTCGGTGCTTTTCAGTAGCAGAATGTGTGTGTTCTGCTGTGTGATGAGTGAGCCTGTTACAGTTCAGGCTGCTTCATATTAACTGGTAGTTGAAAGTGCATGGTAATCAAATCAGTTCTTACTGTAATAAATGCCCCTGCCCTATTTGCTCTCGCTTTCGTCTACTGCCGCCTATTAAGGACTGTTTTATGATAAGCAATGAGAACACGACTTAAATTTAGAGTGGCAAGGGAAAGGCTGTAAAGCAAATTAATGCACTCTGAGATAAGAATCAAAATATTTGCTTTTTTGTTTGATTTGACCCCCAAACATACATCTAAGAGTCAGGCAGAAAGCAGATATCCCTGAGGAGAAGTAATGGTGCATATTTAAAGAAGGTATTTTCATTTTCTTCTGCCAAGCCTGTTGGAGCTGCGAGTATTAGCCTTAAATATTACCTTAGTTATCTACTGATTGCAACCCTGGATTAGAATGATGCTTTATTACCTCTTTGGTATTGTGAAAATGATCAGCAGAAATGGGCAGGAGGTTGTGTGCCCTGCAAGGTCAGCTCCACTGGAAGCTGGATGAAGGACTTCAAGGACCACCCAGTGCCCCATCCCTGGATGTCTTCAAGCCCAGGCTGGATGAGGCTCTGAGCAACCTGGTCTAGTGGAAGGTGTCCCTGCCCATGGCAGGGGGGTTGGAACTAGATGATCTTTGAGGTCCCTTCCAACCCAAACCAGTTTGTGATTCTATGACCATATTAGCAGTCATGACTAGAAGCCAGGATTGTTGATGTTAAGGAGATGTTCCCAAGGATGAAGCTTACCCAGGGTAGGAAAAAATCCAGGGAAGTAATAGAAGACAAATACACACCACCAGTTCAGATCTTTCATGCTATGGTTTTGCTTTCAAAGACTGGTTCCATACAGCCAGTTATTTTGCATTTCCTTTTCAGCAGATGAGCCTCTGTGCACCTCTGGCAGATAGGAGCTATCAGACCAGAGTTCATGTCTCCGTAATTTTTTGTTGGCTAAGGGTTAGTTAAATATAAAAGAGAAACAAAAGTGCCTTGCTGTGCTCTTGGTGGACAGTATTGCTGCTGTGAAAGTTAATTGTGGAAGGGGGCACAGTAGAGAAATTTGTATTAAATGATTGCACAGTCAACAGTTTTGGTTTCAGCTGTTGGACACGGAAGGAAAATGAGGGATCTGTCAGGACCTGGGCACAAGCTGTTAGTGCCCCTTCCAGTTCTGAGCTGCGGGATGGGGCTGCTTCCCTGCAGCACGAGTCCTGCGCAGCAAGCTAGGACCATGTTCTCTGCTGAGGTGTCCACCGAAGCCACGTGCCCTTGGGATCTGTGGTCCTGGTTCCTAGAGCACTCTGGCTCCCTGGTGTCAGTGCAATCTGAAGATGAAAGAAGATGATTTGGATGCCAAGCTATTAAATTTGGGATGTCCTCTTGAGTGGTTGTGGGAGATGTGTGTCTGGGAGGAGGGAAGGAGGATTTGGGCTGTTCTAATGAGGACAACTAGAACAATGGAAATATCAAAAAGCACAATCATGAACTTGTTAGCTTAGGGCTGTTGGCTGAGGGCTGCTCTCTAAAATAAATCTGGATCAATTCCACTGGAGTTTGAGGGATTACTCATGTGTAGTTGGATGTGAAAATTTGGCATGAAACTCCACTTTTTATTTACAGAGAAGTTAATATGTGGTCTCTGCCACAGACATTTTAAGGCTAAAGGACCAACTTACTGGTTGGAGCACGAGGTATGCACAGAGCGGATAAGACTCCTTTTGTCAGGAGGTAACGCTGGGGTTGTGCGTTCTGAAGTGTGCAACTCAAGCCATGGTCCGGCAGTTGAGTGTTCCTGCATCCAGCATGTAGCACTGGAGAGAACTAGAGCGTAACATCTACAAAGAGGAAAGATTTAAATGACATTTCAAGTGGTAGAAAATCCCTTCCAGTCTTGGGATTCAGGGTTTTGGTTTTGCGCACATCCTCTACCCTAAGAGGTGCTTTCCAAACCGTGTTTGGCTAGTATAAGCTTTTAGCCACAGACTTTGGTTTTGTGTGGCTTACTGCTCACAGAGCTTCTTGGTGTGTTATGTAGGCTGTGACCAATCGAGTCATCCTTTAACAGGATGATCCTCCCCATCGCTCTTGTCACAAGGAAGGTTGTGCAGATCTTACGCTCGCGTGGAGCAAGCCATAACGGGACGATCCTTTAAAGTTCATGAGCATTGCCGTTGCCCCCGAAGATCATTCTAGATTTCAAATACCCCAGCATTCTTGCCAGGATTGTAGATGTTCATCTGCCTGTTTTCCAGGTTCAAGTTACAGATTTAATACTGGTACGTGATGGATGGGAAAGATAGTGATTCAAACTTGCCAGGGCTGGCATGAACTTGGATTGGCATCCTTAATAAATTAAGTGAATAAATAAAATGTTGACATCCAAGTTCCTTGCAGATGAGCTCATTCTGTACTGTTTTCTGGTACAGATTGATTTATGAATGAAGTTTCAAATTAGCTGACGAAATTCCCAAGGTGTTGGATGTGGCCCACCCAGTGGCCATGCTCCAGATGTCCTTACTGAATCTAGCACACGAAGTTTAAGTGAAATAAGAAAATTCTTTGAAAGCAAATGGAAATTAATTCCATATTACCATATTATACCCATTCAGTGTGTGTGTCTTACAGAACAAGAATGATTGTATTCCTTTAACTGGAACCCTAAAAATAGGTACAGTTTACCTGTGCAAAGAATACATGCCTGTGTAATATTAAATTTCAGTGGAGAAAAATAAGACAACATGGAACAGTGATGCACTTTGAATATGTGAATTATCTCTAGTTCGATTGAGTTTTCATTGCTACAGTGATATCTTTAATGTAAACCAAATAACATTTAAACTGGTATTCTCAAAGTATGGCAACCGATGGGGGAGGCAGTTTTATGGTGTATGAGTAATGTTCATCCAGGTTCTCCTGCAAGATCATCTCTCATCCTCACTCAGCAATTAAGCTACCAAAAATATGGGAAAAACCACACGGAACTAGGCTATAATAATACTGCAATTGAGGCGGCATGCCAATTACACCAGCAAGCACAAAAAATAGCGGCAAAAGACAATTTACCTAGTAACTGTTTGAGAAACACAAAATAATGGAAGTTAAGCTCTAGGAGCCAGATGAACAGAGAAACTTATTTTCTGTAAGTATAGACTGCTAAAATTAGTGAAAGCTATTACTTTTAATATTCCAGTTGTATCTAGAGACGTCAACAGTGATTAGGGTTTCATTGCTTCTGGGCACTGGAGATGGCTTAGCAGACAGTGTGTTTCCTGATGAATTTATGATCCTTATGACAGACCGTTTTAAGCAGATACAAAGAATTGCAGATTCTTCTTTTAAATAACAAAATTTAACCTCTCTGTTAAGTTATGTGATTTACACTAATGGTTCAAAAGCAATTTCCTCTGTTTGATGAATTGAAAGCATATTGTCTCCCAGAATGGCACTACTATCATCTACCCACTGCCACTTCGACAAATCAAGATTTTGCATATAATGTTTAATACATGGGATTACCAATTTTATGATCTGTTGAAGACAGAATATCATATATAAAGATCATATGTGCAGCCTCAGAAATTTACATATAAATCTAGAATTCCTAGTTTAGGGAGAAAATTCCCTGTAGTATAGGGAAATAAATTATTTTCGTTCAAGGTCCCCTGTGTTTGTGTTCATTTGGAACATGTGTGCATGAAGCAACAGGAATACTGTCAGTATTTGTGGCCTGGGAGGAAACAAATAAAATACATTAATATTAGTCTCTTAGCTTTTTGATGAAAGTAATTTGGAAGGCTGGCTCATCCCCTGATTTCTGGCTTTTCTCTCACTACTGCTGGTATTTTATAGCTTCATCTGGCCGGATAATTTCATGGGAAAAGGTCTTTGAAGGAACTCTGAGCTTTCTTCCCAGCTTTCTAGAAGATAGTTCAGTAAGAGCAACGCAAGTAATTTTAAATATGGGTTTACATTGTGTGCTGCTGCAGAGTACAGGCTTTCTGTCTGAATCTGTTCTTCAACATAGTCGTCTTTCACTAGGGCACAAAATACACATGTAGACTGGTCTAGATGCACAGATAAGAGCTTACACCCACCTGGAAGACTAAAGCTGTCTTTGAGGCTTGGGCTAGTTAAAGCTATGATGAAAACTTTTCACATCAATATGTAGGAACTTGCTATCTCAAATTAGCACAGGATCCCAGTCTTGGCGGGTTAAGGCCAACGTTACTGTACGCAGTCCTAAGTAAGTAATTCTGTTCATCAAATACGTGCTAAATGGTAAAGGATTTTCCTGTTCTCCGAGTTTTGGAGTGCAGGTTTCAGACCTGGCACCAGGATAAGAGATGCTGTGGAGGTTTAGAACCGGTAGCAGAGATGGGAGGCCTGAAAATACGGCTTTTACACCAATGTGATAGTCTAAATCTCTGAGGTTCAGCTGTCTTTAGAGGATTCTTTAAAGTCTTTGAAATTTAGAGGTAGGAGATGCCAAATTTCTAGCTGAGGTTGTAAATTTAGGTGTTAGGATCAAGTATGTTAAGGTAAATAATTCCTATTCTGGTTACTCAGCATAGCAAGCAACAGAGCTTTTTAATGCAAAACATCAATTGCAAGTGAGTGAATTAATTTTCTATAGAAAACTTCCTTCTGTAGGAGGCCAGCCAGCCCACAGAAACTCTTGTGTCTGCGGTGGCAGCCCATAGACAACAGGTATACATTCATAGAACCTTAGGATGCACGTGGCCTAAGGAAGGCATTAGGTCCACTAATATTGGTTGAATTTTGCCCTGTGATGACTTGCTCAGCTGGCGCCTGCATCACGGAGTGGTGTTTGCTGGAGCATGACTGTGGATATTGCCTCCTAGACAGAGCTCGTCCCTCTGCAGCAGTCAGCAGAATCAGCCGTGTGCCCGTGCCCTTACTTCCCTTCTGGATATATCAGCATAAACACCTTTTTTTTTTTTTTTTTGGTGGGTTAGGCTAAGACAGTGTGATGTGATAGCGTAGGGGTCCGTAGCGGGGTCTCTTCTGCTAATGCTGCTAGGGGGGGTTGGGAATAGATAACTCCAGGTAGTGTTGTGTTGGTGGCAATCAGCTGAGAGTAGCAGCATCTTACGGCAGGTGCCCTTGATGCACTTTCACGTATCTCATACAGCACATCCCTCAGGTATATTATTCCATCTGCGTGTCATCAGTCAGTTGAGAAGACATTAGATTTTGAGCAGCCCATTTGTTGTATGTAACCAGATCATATTCCGTCGTGCTCTTCTACCTTACGCGCATCGACACACAGAGGCAAAGGGATAGTAATTCTTCTTACGCCGTTGTGCTTTTATGTTCCAGAAATGGCAGAAGGTTTTTGAATAAGCTTCAGGAAAGGCTTGGCTCCTAAGTCTGGACTGAAATTTGGCTGGTTGACTCTTCTCCGCAAATATAGCTCTGGAAAAATTATAAGCTGAAAAACTTTTTTCAACCTAAGCATATTTCCACCTTCTACATCTGTTTTTACGTGCTTTGACTGTGGCATTTGGGGCCAAGTTATGCATATTCCAGAGTTGATTTGCATGGATGTATAGACCAGCTCTGAAGCAGAATAAAACCTTCTGCCCTATGATTTGTCTTGAAGAGATACCTGTTGTGAACAGAGCAATTCTTTTGCAGACGTGTGTCTGCGCAGTGGGCTCCTGCAGAGCAAATGTCTCTGTGTGCACACACAGCTTCTCCACGGTAGCAGTGCCAGCTCATTTCCAAGTGTTACCAACTCCGTGCTCACTCAGAGGGCTGCCAAAATCAGTGGTAGGAATTTTATGTGCAGTAGGTAAGGTTGGTCCCCATGAGTACTCTTACTTTGGTGCTTTGTGTTTCTTTTTTCAATTGTTTTACTCCCTACATACAGGTTATTTGTTTTGTCTCTTAGCCATATAGTTATCACGAGCAGCAGTTAGTCTCCCAGTGATTAATGTGGCTGTCTGAGACTCCAAGAAAAGTCACACCACCACTGTGGTTACTTGTGCTGATATTCATAGATCACAGAATGGTTTGGGTTGGAAGGGACCTTAAAGCCCATCGAGTTCCAACCCCCCTGCCATGGGCAGGGACACCTTGCACTAGACCAGGTTGCTCCAAGCCTCATCCACCCTGGTGAGTAAACCAAAGGACTCATGGTTTTCTAATGGGAGAACAAACCATAAATAGGGTTGTTTAAAAACATGTTTGGTTTAGATGCTTCATAAAGTGCTCATTTCCCTGCCTTCCCTTCCAGGTGATAGAAGACAACACCGGTGTTCGGAGGGTGGTGGTTACCCCCCAGTCTCCGGAGTGTTACCCTCCTAGCTATCCTTCGGCCATCTCTCCAACCCATCACTTACCTCCATACCTGACGCACCATCCCCACTTCATTCACAACTCTCACGCAGCGTTTTATCCTCCTGTCACTGGACCTGGGGACATGCCACCACAGTTCTTCCCACAGCATCATCTTCCCCCAACAATATACGGAGAACAAGGTGAGCCGGAAGGAAGGTACTGGCATTTCACACCTCTGTTCAAGTTTTAAGGGCTAGTGAAACCAAGAGTAGAAATGGAGAACTTGCAGAGTGGCTTTGTCTACAGGGATGGAGCCTCCTCCTTTAACACCCAGGGCAAGGGGTCTGTAGCCATCCAGAGTGCAGCAACACAGGGCAATCCTGCGTTGCGACACGAGGTTGCAGAAACAAAACCGATTTTAACCTCGTTCGTAAATACAGCGGGGAAAAAATGGCTCATCCCATGCTCCAGACTAGGGACATGAGTCATGCCGTTTGCTCTTGCTGTGTCACGATGCAGCATTGCACAGAAAACCAAGAGACAAAATGTATCAGCCCTGACTTGGGAATGGGGATGAGTACGGAGGGCTGGATCCAGGCATGGTTTGCCGCAGCAATTTCCAGTGGGAAAAGCCGAATACCGCTTCCTGTTGGCTGTAATGTTCTTTCTGACCCCAGCCCTGGTTTTCCAAGAAACAACAGGCATTTTCTGTTTGTTATTCTGGTTGAGGCTGGGCAGTAAGTCACTGAAAAGCATGTCTGATACCAAAGGGTAGCATGGCAACCCTAATCAGGCCATGAGTAAATAATTGCAAGAAAAGGAGTGAAAGGGGCATATTTCTGTCTGAATTATGTGCTGTCATGTCTCTGCCACCCTGGAGAGAAGTCTTTGTGTAATCTGAAAGAGGGTGTTAACCAAAAAAGTAATCGGCAAAGCTACTTGAGATGTTTAACATGGAAATCACTTCAGGATTTACGGTTTTCCATTATTGCTCAACTACCTGGAGTTAAGACCCTTTCCAAAGAAAAAGGTTTAAGCTGTGTTGCTAGAAGTGAGATACTGTTGGAGTGGGAAGGAAGAGGCAGAAAGAGAGGGGAAGTAGGGGGAGGTGTCTGTTGATACGACCTCTTGGAAGTTTCTGTTGACCCACAGACCTCACTTTCTGCTGAGGAATGGAGCCTTACAGCTGACATTTAGCTGCAGTATACTGTTGGGGAGGAAGTGGGAAGCTCAGGAAACCAGCAAGATGGTGTAGGCAGACAGATAACGTAGGGGAGGGATTTTCCTCTTGAATAGGGAACCAGGACAGTTTGCCAGATTGGTTGACAACGTCTTGTGTGTAAACATGTAGGGTGCGAGGTGAGCGTAGAGCTGCTAGGTAAGTAGATGTTGAATATTTCTGTAGCCTGGAGATAGTAAGAAGCCGATTCACCTTAAAAATAAATAAAACCAAAATCCTTGGTTGCTGCAGTGGAATGACCTGTACCTGTAACACTGCAATAATTGAAGTGGTGAACATCGTACTGCTGAGGGGTAATCCACAGCTTCCCGTTTGCTGTACAGTGCCTTGGAAAAAAAATTGCACTTATTTGTAGCATGCTGGTTTTGAGTAGTTAGTAGCTGCAAGAAAATAAATGTGATCATGTAGCTAGATAAGGAAAGATAAAGACCAAGGTGCACTGAAATAGCAAAGAAAGAAAAGCTGGCTACTTGCAACTACTTGGAAAGTTATAATACAGTATACATAGCAATCTCAACATGAAACTAGCTGGATAGGGTGTATTGCTTCAGAAGTTTGTGTGATAACTTCTGAATGGAATTAGAAAAAAATATGCAGAACATTAACGGGTATCAGTTGTTATTTTGCTAACATAGGTAAAGCTGTTGTTTTGGGCATGACTTTGTTGACGTTTCAAAGTGGAGCGCAAAAAGGGCTGAACTACAGAGAAAAGCAGAAAATATTCTGATTCCTGCCTTAGAGTTACTCTTGGAGGAGGGAAAGGGGGATTGCATTTAATGATGTGTATCTGAAGTGTACATATGATCTTTATGATATTTCTCAAGCTTTTTTTGATAGTTTAACTTACCCAAAGCTTCCACTTCAAGCTGCACTTCTCTTTAGGCAGGCACAGTTGACACAATTGGAAAGTCTATTTATACTGAGAAATTAAATTGCAAGTAATCAGTGATGGCAGCTTGAAACCAGGACATCTCAGCTTATTCTGGCCAGTCAGGCCCTGGGGAAGAAACTGCTAAATTGCTGTGAACTTAGGAAGGCTTTTTCCTAAATACCAGTCTCCCTGGGTGTTTCCCTGAAATCTGTGTCCCCGAAACATGAAGACAAACAACAAATGAGCACACTTTAATATAATTTAAAAAAAAAAAAATTTGATCAGTCCTGCAGTGAAACTTTTTTAAGAAAAAAGCCTTTGGTTTGTTGTAAAATCTGTCCAGGAAAATCTGGTGCTTTCATTTAGAGATGGTCAGGAATTTTGTTCTCTGAAAAAATTCAGTGATCTTCTTGTTCTGTGCTAACCTGGGTGAATTCTTTCGTTTCAGAAATCATACCACTATATGGGATGTCCAGCTACATTACCAGGGAAGATCAGTACAGCAAACCACAGCACAAAAAACTCAAAGACAGGCAGATTGATCGCCAAAACCGTCTGAATAGTCCTCCTTCATCCATCTACAAAAACCATATAGGCAGCTGCACAACTGTATATAATGGTTACGCGAAGAGCCACAATGGAGCAAGCAGCGGAGGAGGCGGCGGGGGGGCTCCAGCAGTAAAGAAACCAGAGCGCAGAGCGAGAAGCAGCCCAAAGTCAAATGAACAAGACCCACATGGTAAAGACAGTTTTATTTATTTTTAATTCCTTTTTATTGCACCTTTCCGCCTGTATATGGATCCAGTAACTATGCCAAAAACCACTACCACCCACACATAACGGCAGTGTTAATACAGTGTGAACTTAAATACAACTGTTGAGCTTGCTATACAATATTTGTTTTGTAAGATGAACTGGTTGCCTCCCCATCTTTCATGACTATTCCCTGGTAGATTCAGCTTCATTCTGGTTTTATCTGTTGGAAACAGAAATGCATTTTATGGGTGAGCTCGTGGGTTTATTTTGCTTTTCATACAGGCATCTTGGCACTTCACGGAAATCCTTATGGACAGTTGAGCCATAACCAAAACCTGACTGCTAGGTACCACTATTTTGCATCTTCTAGGTATATGTAGTAAACTTAGCAGTTTAGAGACAATTGCTGAAAACCCAAGTTTGTTTATGTGGAAGTTCAACGGAAGTGCTGTTAGTTGAAACAAAGAAAACTGAGAAGAAATTGCTTAATCTTAGCCATTGGAATTAGTGACCAAATCCGGCTACTTTTGAAAGCATTTTCTTCAACTTTTTCAAAGGCTTATCATTAAAAAAATTGAAACTTTTACAATAAAACATTAGGTTATTCATCTAATCAAATCTCATTTATCACAAGCCATTCGGCACATAGCCACTTTGACTTAAATTTAACTCAGTAACTTGTTATAATCCATTACACCTTTCAGTCTTTCTCTTTGCTGACTGCTGCAACTGCAACTGGCTGAACAAACTTTTGCGTAGTAAGCAGGCTTACACCTGGCATGTTCAGGCTATATATAATGTAGCACACTTTGAGATTTCTTGTGTGAATTTAGGCACACAGCATAGGCTGTTTCTTCCCAAATTATTTGGGGATGTATTGGTTGATACCTGGCAAACATGGCCATACAGGTAATTAGGGTAAGAGTAAAAAGCAATCTGGGAACAGCTGACAATTTTGATTTATGCTGCTAAACAGCAGTGTGTTTAGCATAGCTGAGAAAAGGAATGCAACAGAAGCAACAAGCAGCAAAGCACTTCAAACTTGCACTTTTTGGGCATCTGTATCAATTCAAGCCTGCTAATAGTTAAAAATTTGAAGGTGCTGTGGGGCTGCGTCCAGAACTGAAGAATAGCCTGGAAAAACTATTTTTTATATATATATAGAAAATAGAGATGGAATAAGAGTCTTTATTTAGAAAAGCTACTTAGCCAAAAATCTCTTAAGAGGGAAGTAGGAATGTATGAATTTAGAGTGAGGTGAGGGAGAACTGGTGGTGATGGGTTCATCAGCATGAATTCCTTAATTGGGATGGTGATGTGTTCTGCAGCACATGGTTTCATATCTGGCTGGGTTGGGGGTGTTTGTGCAATGGTAGCTGGCATGCTTATTTTGGGTGTTTAGATGTGGAAGCAATCCAGCGAGCCAGCTCCTGGCAAGCTGCTGTCACCGAAACAGCCGTGCTGCCTGCCAGGGAGCGGCGCTTTAGGAGCTGCACAGCCGGAGCGGAGCAGACCCTTGCACGTCCTGCATCCTGGTTGCCGCAGGGAATGGCGTTCATCGTTACGTAGCATGATGGCCTGGCACAGCCGTGGCTTTCCGTAGGGAGTGGGCTTTTTGGAGGCAAAGCTCAGCGCTAGGAGCGTGGGCAGGAGCTGGCTGCTGGCAGGGGGGC
>NW_010268825.1:37793-61874 GCF_000690775.1 Eurypyga helias
GCAGTTTGGGGGCCTGATTTGATGTGTAGAGGAGTATGATCTGCATGCTGGTGTTTGACAGGGAGGTATAAGATGGGCATTTCTATTCTTGGATCTGCTATCCCTGTGTTTAAGTGAATGCTTGTCTTGCTCCTTGTTTCTCTTGAGGGGCGTGTTGCTCTTCACTGAACACCCCCAGTAGTCTGCCACAACTGCACTGAGGCTATTGGAGTACTGTAAAAATAGTATTGAATAATACATTCAGTGTGCAGTGCCAGGACAACTGTATTTTTTTTTTTTCCTTGAAAAGGTATGACATAAATCACAAGACATGAGATATTTAAGTAAAGTAAGAATGGACTTTTCCATCAAAATAAACACTCATTGCATGTATTATGCCCATGACACTTGAGTTTTCCTTGACTTTCCTTACTCTGCCATGTGTCAATAACTTACTGCTTCTTTCCATTATTGAAAGGACCAGGGGTTTTCCAAAAAGCTGATTCAGCAGCTCTGGGGTGACAGTATCACTAACATACTAAAATGAAGTAAAATAACAGGCTGCCCAGAGAAGCTGTGGATGCCCCATCCCTGGAAGTGTTCAAGGCCAGGCTGGATGAGGCTTGGAGCAACCTGGTCTAGTGGAAGGTGTCCCTGCCCATGGCAGGGGTTTGGAACTGGATGGTCTTTAAGGTCCCTTCCAACCCAAACCATTCTATGATTCTAAATGACTCTGGAGTAATTTTGGTTCAGTCACTTCTTTGGTTCTGGATCCAGCAAGTGCTTCCTTGTGTCACTCTGCGCTCTGTACAGCGGGATGGTACATTGCAAATACGTTGGTGATGTTATGCATCCTTCTCGTGGGCTGGTCCTGTAGCGTAGCATCGGGACCTGTAGGGAGGGCCCTACTCTCTAGTAGGGAAATTACAGACTGGGGATATACATGCAATTCCTCTGGCCTTTTCCATTGGCAGCACCATGTCTTTATGCTGGGAGGTGCACTTGTAAATAAAGATTTCTAGTTTGTGCTGGAAATATGCCATTTTAGGGTAAAAAAAAAAAAGGAAACTGATGACTCTGAAAAACTAGCAGCTGTTCTGAGCATGTGTTGTTGGTAGGATTGATGCTGTCCTGCACAGGCAGAAGACTTGGTGTGTTGTAGAGATTCTGGTTTAAAATCCATACTGTAGCTTTTCTGCAGAGCTGTTTTAAAAACTGAATGGGAGGAGGGATCAAGGTTGGGTGGTTTTTTTTGGTGTGCTAGGTTTTTTTTATAAAGGAGCCTTGCCATGTAAAAGAGCTGTAAGCGGAAATCCTGTCCCATTCATGCTGTCCTTTATGAATTTCAGTCTGAGTCACTTCCTTCTCATGCACTTAGTGGTTCATTTCTTGGTCGTGTAGTGATCTGGTAGTTTGAGAAGTTTTGCGTGTGGCTGCAAGTGCTGTGGGAACAGAAGCATTTTTGAGCTTTCTTACAGTGCTTTCGCCCATTTCCTTATAATTTTTTTTTTCCTTTAAATCAGATAAAGTTGTTGTTATTTTTTTTTAAATCCTCATTGAAGTTTGAAGAACCTAAGATAGCCAGAAGTAAAACACTTCAAATGGGTAAAAGTAGAAAGCGGGAGATGGATTGTTACGTGCATCCTGTCCAGGAGCTGGGTGCCAGAATAAACAGACCCAGCCTGGGCAGGGTGGCAGCTCTTGGGGGAGTGGGGGTGCATGCACCTTTATTTAAGTGTTCCATAGAGAATACTGTTTTGTAGTGATTTGAAAAGATTTGGCCCTACTGGGTGAGAGCAGGGGTCCATCTAGCCCAGTGTCTGTCTTCAGTAACGATGGGGATGATGCTGGGGGAGAGCCTGCAAACCCGGCCCCATCCTGCACACCCCCCAGCGTCCAGCCCTGCAGGGCACTATAGAGGGTGTAGTCCTGCCCAGTCCTTTTGGTGTCCACCTGTCGACCCCTTTTTGGAACTGGCTGATGTCCTTTGCCTCTGTCTGAGTTGCAGACAAGCAGGCTTGCTTTTCAGCTGCCCAGAGCAGTGCCCAAATGCTGGCTTGGTGTCCACTTCTCTGAATAGCTGGTTTCTTGCCCAGGGTGTTGGCATGCTTTACATGTGGAGGAGGGAGAAAAAAAGATCAGAATTATTTATTAGTTGAAAGAGTTGTTATAGACAGACTATAGATAGGTCATAAACTTCTGTAGTGCTATTGTCATGTGTGTCAGATGTTGCTTTCTTATCACTGAGGCTGATGCTGGCAGGAGCTAGTGCCACCAAGCATCCCTGAGCTGGGGGGGGATACGCTCTGCGAGCTGTCTGTACGTGATGCAGAGCACACGGCGACGTATGGAGAAGCACAGCTGATGCTTTCTTGATACAACCCTATCCTGTTGTCTCTCTTCTTTGTAACATTTAAACATATCTAGGAAAAATGGAGCTTTTTGCTTTTTTGCCTTTTTTTTTTTAATTTGTATCAAGTTTTTTTGAATCCAGAGCCTGTAAATTAAAGGGAAATTGAGGGAGCTGTGATGCAACACAGACAGGAACTAGGCAAAGTTCCTCTACTTACTCATTCTAGATCCTGTCAATTCTTTTCTATTTTTGTCCTGAAGCTGTTTTGCAAGCTTATTGGGCTGTATATGTATCCATACCTGTATATCCTGTAGATTTAAAAGCTTAAATAAGTAGTTTGATCACTTTTGGTTTGCATAAGCAAAGGGGCTGAGAAACACTATGGCAATGTAGAGTGAATATGAGAGAGTTGGGCTTGTTCAGCCTGGAGAAGAGAAGGCTCCGGGGAGACCTTATAGCACCTTCCAGTACCTGTAGGGGCTACAGGGAAGTTGGGGGGTACTTTTTACAAGGGCCTGTAGTGACAGGACAAGGGGTTTAAATTGCAAGTGGGGAGGTTTAGATTAGACATTAGGAAGAACCTCTTCCTGGAGAGGGTGGGGAGGCACTGGCACAGGTTACCCAGAGAAGCTGTGGATGCCCCATCCCTGGAAGTGTCCAAGGCCAGGCTGGATGAGGCTTGGAGCAACCTGGTCTAGTGGAATGCCCATTGCAGGGGGGTTGGAACTGGATGGTCTTTAAGGTCTCTTCCAACCCTAATCATTCTGTGATTCTAATATATGTAACTTCTATGTTCTTTTAGCTAGGAACTGGTGATTTGGTGCATACTAATGAAGACCTTTGTTCTACCAATGTGGAAATGTTCTCTGGACACGATTTGTCATAAGTGGTGGTTCTGCTGATGCACCAAATGGCCCCACATAAATGCAGCTTCCCTAGTTTCTCTAAACATATATGCTCCTATAAAATAAGGAGATTTAGCAAGATTGTCTCCTCCAGATAACCCATCAAAACTGACGCAGTGATTTTTTTTTTCTTAGTAATGTGGAAAAAATCCCCACTCTGAAGACTAAATACATCTGTCAAGATATGTGAATTTCGGTATCATAACAAGTAATGAAATGTGAAACATAATATTTACTGGAAACAGAGACATGTTGAATCTTGTGAGCACAGATCAGCATCACACATGAAATCTGAATAGTATTACTGCTCCTACTGCATTTTTGTAATAGTTTCAGCAAATAATACTACTTGGCTGAATTGTTTAGACATCCTTCTAATTAGAAATACATATGGTGTGTTGCGTGCATGGTTTTTCTTTAAGTTTTAATAAGCAAGAGGAAATAGGATGCATTAATTAGGGCACTAGTCTGAACTTGAGAAACCACAGTTAATTTGTGACACCAGGGAATTTCCAGTGTGATAAGGTGGAGGCACGAGACTCTCTCTCACATCGTGACCGAACTTGTGGTTTTGTTTGTTTCTGCTTGGAAATATGCCTACTTCTCAAACTTTCTTTATCTTTTGTGTTTTCCCTAAAATAATACGCTGTGAAATTGTTTGTCCAGGCAGAAAACAACATAGAATAACATGGTTATGAGTGTCAGATACTTCTGATATTAACTTGCTGAGAGTACACCTTTGTGTACCAGAGTCAACTCCGATAGCTGGGCCACACAGATTCGTTACCCAAGAATATTTTAGCTAATAGTCATGTAAAGTAACCACTTAAGTGAGCTCTGTATAGGCTCATGAATATATTCAAAACATGACGTTATGTAGAGTTCAAGCAAAGTGTATTCCCAAGTTCAGGCTATCTGATGCATGCAAGAATTTATCTAGATTAGGCTCAGTTTAGGTCTTTCCTTCAGCAGAAAGAATTGTAGAGATGTGTATTCAGCTTCATCGAGAAGGACACTGTTGAGGGAGAGAAGCAAATTTCCCTTTCCTCTGCTGTCTTAAAGTTTGACTTGTACCGTGGGGCTTTGGACAAAGGTAAAAGCTAAATATCCCAAGTAGGCCCTTGGTACTGAAAAGCAAGTCCATGCCCAGGGCCAATGTACTCCTTCCCGCAGCGTTGCTTTGCCCAGCCCCAAAGCCAGCAGTGTTCTGCTTCGAGCTGCCTCTGGCTAGTTCCTTCCGGTACGTCCTGACCCACTCTTTGCCAAAATTTCCAGGAATTTGCAAGCCTCTGAAAGTTTGTCTGCATGTGAAAAGATGGGGACACAGAGGGGTTTTCCTGCTGTATCCATACTGCAGGAACAAAGCCATAGTTTGAGAAACCTGGATGCCATGGCAGTCCTGCCTTCTTTCACACCATGTTGCTTCGTTCTGGCAAAAGGCTGTTTTGCACAGTCCTGCAAACTGGTGGGGCTGGGGGAAAAGGAGGTATTCACAGTTTATTTTTATGCACTTATCTTGAAATACCAAGGAACCAGCTTTGTGCCAGATGTGGTTGATAAGCGATTATGTTCATCAACTAAATAGGAGCGTCGCCTCTTCAATTAATGGCACAATATTCTCCCATCTTGACCTTCAGCTAATTTTAAAGGGAAACACAAATGTGTCAAACTTGGTTTCACCCAGACTTTTTGTAACTGAGACCAAAACATCAGGGTAGCTGTGGATACCTGCCATCTGGTGCGGTTATAAGCTGCTTTGAGAGTTGGTCTCGTGGGCATCGTTGGCTCTGAGGCACGAACGGGGCAGAATGGGTGACCATGATTCTGGTTAGACTTTTCAGTCTCATCAGAGAAGCTCAGACAAAATAAACCTCAGTCGAAGCTCCCTAATCTTGCTAAGTGTGCTGGCTGGCTAGAAACACAGCTCGAAGTCCACCTAGGAAAAGTGTAGGGCAGATGTAGTACGGAGTGGCGAAATCTGGCTCCAGGACTCTCATTTGACCTTACTGGTGACTTAAACATTTTGACTGTGGCTGGAATTTTTCCCCAAGGCTGTTTTTTTCACAGTCCTGATCAACCCCTTTAGACTCCCATATTCTTCCTCTCCTCCTCTGCTTTCATCCCTCCCTTGTCTCATATGGCTGGGAGGTTCTCCTTGGATAAACTCTCTGCTCCGTGATTTATCAGGAAGTCAGTGCTGAATGACGTAAGGCACAACCTCTTCCCCCTGAGGATCTTCATATTATCTGAAGAATTTGCAGCTTCTGCAGCAACTGACACTCAAATCCAGAAGACTGAAATCTGAGACTTCTTCCTAGGAATTTACGTAATTTATAGATATCCAACAGAAAAAACATATTGAGTACATTTTCATCCTGCTTAAATACTCAGTGGCTAAATCCCCGTGCTAGGGAGAAGAGTTACACAAAGGTCTCAGAACTTCCGAGCAAGATAAACAGTGTATTCTCACCAGTTAAGAGGAGATAACGTGGACCACCGACAAGGGAAGGGAACCGTGTTTCCCTTATTTGGAAATATCTGGGACATGGAGCCAGAAGGGAGAGGGTATTTATAGGGAAGACGTAGAACACTTCCTCCCTCCGGAGTATATAAAATAAAACACCTTTAAGTCTAATAATTTCATGAATAACCCGTATTTGTGTACCCAGATGTTCTGAACAATGCCCGTCTGTATGTTCATCTGGATTTGCAAAGGCGGGGAAATGAGATTTCACATCCCGCTGAAGTGAATGGGATTTGTTTACCTGCCTCTCTTAGGCTGTGCTTCAAAACCTATCAGTTAGTTTTCTTTTTCTGAGGAAGGGTGGAATTTGATGTCAGAAGGTTTTGTAACCTTCAGTATATTTTATGTAGGAGGAAAAAAGCTTTATTTTTAGAAATGCAGGGTGATGCTTTGAGTATTGCAACTAACAGAACGGACAGACATTCTTCAAAAATGAAGCAGCTGTGTTGATTTTCTCCAAGGTTTCATAATAAAAGATGTTGTCCTGAAGCTTGAATTTGGTTTCTTGATTTTTTTTTTTTTGGGTAAGGAGCTGTGCTTAGAAGCAGCTGCTTTGATTTACCGTGATTCATGTGACTTTTGCCCGAATTTCATCTCTGCAATGAAATCCAGATCGATTTGAAATTCCTCTAGCTTTGTTGAAGCCTTCCCAGCGAGCTGTAATCTGGAGGATATTTCTGTGGAGTATTTTAAATATTTGGAGAGATTCTCAGTGGCAGAACTGGGGGTATACACACCAGAGGTGGTATGTTGCCCTCGTCCCATACAGGGCTGCTAATTGCACAGGTAGTTCTTCCAGCTCACTAGTAGTTAAATGGTACAGATGTTATGGATCAGTTTTTTTAACCATTCTTGAGTGCACTCTTCACATCACAGGCATGGCACCAATAACATCATGTCAGCCTATTTTTTGCTTTTGCATTGTATGAATTTAGCACCTGATCTTTATGAAATGCTCTGTGTAATATGATTATAGCTCATGTAATCGTAGTTCATCGTTCAGACTTGACTGCAAAACACTTCAGGCTGGGATTAGTCAAGTAAGTTGATTGTCATCTGTCACAAGGACGATAACTTCATTTCTGTTCTGCTGTCAGTCTGTATTGTGTTTGGGTTGATCTAAAGAGTGGAGTGGGAGCTCTTTGTCTCCCCGTCTCTGAGCTGTAGTGCCTGGGCTGAGCGGAAAGAAAAAAGTGTTTGTCCTTTTGCTGGGTTACTGTGATGTCCTCCATTGCTCATTGCGATCTGATTATCTCATAGTTTTCGTCTGGAAAAAAAGGTCAATAATTTACGTCGGTAACAGCAAAGCTAGGCTGGGGTTCATTCAAAAAACGCTGTGACTCTGCAGCCGTTCAGTAGGTTGGCAGTGAAAAATCCCAGCGCAGGCTCCATGAAACAACTTTGTATTTTGAGCATCATGATTTGAAGTGATTTTTTTTTTCTTAAAAGCATTTTTTTGTTGCAGACTCTAATATCTTCTAAAATCCTACAGATAGTGTAAGTAGTGATCAGAAATAAAATTTCTGCTTTGATGTAAATGTTAAGACAAAATCAAGAGCAGTGAAAAGATGACACATTTTCTGCTTTTATCCTGATTTAGAGACAGTTTTCCCTGCTTGCTTTCTCAGAAAGGATTAACAAATCTCTCTGACTCAGTACTTGAGAGTGAAATAGTGATTATTGCTAAAACCTAGCACCCCAAAGTGCTTTTCACTACCCGTGGTGAAATCTAAAGACATTTCTCCACTGATTTCTTCTGAGGGCAGAATTTGTCTTGTAGGTGTGTTCTTAAGGCTGCTTGGACTGTAATAAGCAGCCATATGCCTTTGCACTGGTTCTGCCTTCATGTTGTTGTAGCAAACTCAGTGCCTTTACAAGGTTCGTCGCCAAAGAGATGATTAATTTTGGCTGAGGAGCTCCATTTAATCCTGACTAAGTTTGGAGCTCCTATGGAGTCTCTTTGGGCTGTGCTGTCTGTTAGTTTTCCTGTGCACATACGCAGTTTTGCAGGTCATTTTGCTAGTTTGGTGTTTGATCAGGAAAATGCTGCTTTTGTACGTAACGCGCTGATTATCAAAGGCTTTTCTTGGCTATTTTTCATGTGGTCATATTTTTGAAGGTCAAGAAAAAGTAATTTTTATTTTGGGTTCAATACTGATGCCATTGTCCCCTTGCATTGGAGACAGTATTTCAGAGAAGAAATATTTCGCTATTGGCATGGGACATAAAAACCCTACACTGGTGACACTGTCGAAGTCTGTTTGACAGGGATTGTGCTTTCCTCCTCCGTTCTTAGTGGGAGCGAGGATCACCTCTGCCGTGGGTGGCATGCCAGCTGTCGCAGCAGAGAGACCGGAGAGCGAGAGACGTGCCCGTGCTCTCTGCTGCTTCTCGAGCTGGTGGTGAGATGCATCAATGACCCAGTTGGGGAAAGACGACTGTAATTTTTAGTGCTGTCAAACCTGTGCTTTTCATCAGCACAAGGAGAAGCCGTGAGGCTCCTTTCTCTCGTGTTGGTGGTGCTCGGCTCTTGTTTCGCCCGGCAGCTGAGAGTCAGTTGCTGTGATTGAAAGGACCCTTTTCTTTCCAAGAGGAAATCTTGCCTCTGTAAATGTCAGATAATGTCACTTTGCAGCTGGCATCAGACGCCCTTTTGAGTCCCTGCTGAGGCCTTTCACGTGGTGAGGAGCATGGGTATCTTGGCTGTGCGGTTGGCCATCCCCTCCTCCTCCTGCCTCGGCTGGAGAAACCTGTACGGCTTTTACGGCCGTGTCACTGGGGGCAGCCTGGGGCAATAACAACGGTGAGGTGGTCATCTTTGCAGAAGCTGTTTCTCCTTGTGCACGACCGCTCGGTTCATCAGAATTGGAGAGCTGCCGGAGGCTGCCAGGTTGTACCCTGGCTCTTGAATACTCGTGAAGGCTGGACAGACAGGCAGTCACCAGCTAAAGAGACGGGGAACGAGGAGGACCAAGAAGGGGAAAGCATGAAGCAGTACACAGCTAAATGAAAGGAATTAAGGGTAAGGCAATGTGGTGCATCCCAGCTATCGTAGAAAATCATGAGAGGTTTGAAGAAATTCATTGCATCTAGGAAAAGATTCCCACTGTGCCAATGAAACGTCTAGATTTTTACCTGGAAGGCGGTAGTCAGGAGCTCCAGGAAAATTTTAGGAGGGCCTTTCAACCTCCTTGTCAAATAAAAAAAAATTCCTTGTTGTTAGAGATGAAAGGCATTAATGGTAACTGCAGGTAGACCACTTACAAAACGCTGAAAGAATAGGTGGAAACATGTTTTGCAAAGGTGTATAAAATACATGTAGCACCTATAAATCCAACCAAGTCAGAAAAATAAAGAAACACAGATCACTTCTATTGTAACGATTCCCTCAGCAGTCCTTGAGCACCTCCCTGCACCTTAAGCAAAATGATTGATTAAAATCATTCCTTAATGGGGAAGAATTGATTGTATATATTTTGTTAACCATTTACTTCAGTCTCATAGTATCACACTTGCTCAACTGCAGTGGGTTATGGGGTAGAGATGTCTAGTGCTCCTGTAGAAGGAACAAGACTAGAGAAGAAAAACTGATTTTCAGAGTAAGCCTGTATGATCTGACTGGAGGCATTGAGCTGCTGCCCTTTCTGGCTCAAATTCGGTGTGCGACCCGTGGAGCAGTGCTGTGTGTCCCTCCTGGGCCAAAAGGTGAACCTCTAAATCTCTGGGCTGACAAGCTTGGTCTAACTTTTAGATCAAGCTGGAGAGGCTCCAGGTTTGGAGGCATTGCCACATAGCATATCTCCGCCTGTCTTGCACACGGGGATGCTTGCCTGCCACCTCGGAGAGGAGTTTTTGCCTATGCCAGCACAACTTGCAGCCTGTAGCGTTGAAATGATGCTAACAAAAATCAACCAATTTTAAAGAGTTATTTGTGGTTAGTTACTTCTGTATGAATCAGCTGTGCCACTTGTGAAGTGTACTTGATAAAAGACGGAGGGATGGACGCTGCCTGTGGTGCCTGTGCCGTCAGCCCTTGTCTCTCTGCCAGGCTTTGCTGTCTTCTCAAACCCACCTCGCGTGCGGATGCTGTTAGAGAATAGCAAAAATTAAAAAATAAAAACTTAGCTTGACACGGAAAATAAGCTAAGGCAAGTCAAAAGTACAAGAGGGCTCTCCAAGAAGAGGTCCTGTGTGTAAGCGGTTTGTTGTTCCAGCAGATTCAACTTGGGCTTTCTCTCTGTCTGTGGGTTTATGTCATTGTTTAATTTGGTGTTCCTTCAAAAGCAGCCAGCTGCAGCCATATGCGGCGTGTTGCCTCTGTTATCTTCTTTGTGAGATGTACAAAGCGTTTCCTTAAGATGTAAAATGTATGTGACAGAGCTGGGGGGTTGCTATATTTTACTAAGAAAGACCTTTTCTGCCTTCTGATGGATCAACTGTGTGTTCACAGTAGGAATTCACTCAGATCTTCAGCCAGTAAAGTAGGGGTTGTTATTCTGTCTTCCACTGGTAGCAGGAAAGAAGCAGAGAAAAACAAACCCAATGTGTCACTTAGACTCCGTTTGTCCCTTGCATCCAGCATTTCGTTTCCCTTGTAGCTTACTACTGATCTTATTTTCCATGCTCCATCCCGACGACAAATACATATCAAAAAAATATCAGGGGACGGGAAGGATTGAATGCATTCTACATTTATTTTTAAATGTGACTTGATATGTACCTCTGAGTGCTTCCAGATCTGCTTGATGTGGAAACATCTCATGCTTATCCACGTGACAGCAGTTATCTTGTTAGAGAAGGATGGCTTGAAGCTGAGAGACAAACCATATGATGTGAATTTGCACTTCAGGTATTTTGGAGTAGCCTGTCCCATTGGCAGTAGGATACTGAAGCAGTCAGGGTGAACCCACCAGATTAATAGATACAGCCTATGGCCAGGGCATGTTGAGGGACACGGTTTATTGATAGCCTTGGCACTGTTGGGTTAACAGTTGGGCATGATGGATATTAAAGATCTTTCCCAACCTAAAAGATTCTGTGACTGTATGAAAAGTGAAGTTCATACCTAAAATGCAGCGATGTTGAGGCAAACAAGTCCGTTATCCTTCGCTTTAAGTCCCACTGAGTCAGGATGGCTAGGGATTTAATTTTTTTTCTTATTTGAGATCTGACAATGTGAGTTTCTGGGGTTTATGCAGGGGTTTGGTTTTGTTTGCCTTCAGTTATTTAGAACGTGGGTTGATTTTTCTGCTACCTACATATGATTTGGTCCTTAAGGTCAAATACAGAAGGATAAGTTCATAGACATTTTAGCAGGAGGATTAAGATAGCAACAGTGAGAAGGCTCTTAAGAACAGAAACATATGTGAGATGCTCGTGCATGTCAATTTTTTAAGGATTAGAATACATTTCAACAATTGGATCTTTTCTTGAAGTTGGATGACATCGATTTCTCTACCTTAGACATGGGTGCTGCAGTCGTGTGTTATGGCTAGGTTTTTTAATTAGTTTTCATGTAATCAGCAGAAATTTGTAATACTTAATATTTATAATTAAAATCTCACCCAGATATTTGTAGGCTTAATTAATAATTTTCTTTTGTTTGTTGTATGTTTGCATACTGTGATTGACTGTTTGGAAGAGAAATACTTGTTCCACGAGTGTGTTACTCTGAAGAGCTTCCGGGTTTTGCCCACTGTGGAAGTGGTGCTAAGGAGAGTGGCGTAAAGCACCGTGTGTGCAGGGTGATAATGGATTTGCTCCTCTCCGTATTACAGTTTCGCCAGCGCATAGCCCAGCAGTTTATCCGTGACCTTGTCCTGCACTGGACTGCCTCCCTGACAAGCTGGGAGGATTCATCAAACTGCATTAGGCAGGAATCTGTTTTAGGGCTAATTTTATTCAATATTTTCATTAAGGACTTGAAGGATGGCATAAGAATTGATTCTTATTATAGTCCATACCAGGCTCTGATAGGATTGAGAGTGCTTGGTGGGTTACGGGGGAGGGAAGGAGGAACAAGACAGGAGGAGAGCTCAAATGGCCTTCAAATTAAAAAAAGTTTGATCAAGACAAGAGCAAAGTACTGAATTTCAGCTGGTCTCTGAGGAATGGTTTAGGTAAATATGATCGTGTTTCAGTGTAGGAGGATGGGCTTGATGACTGTGTGTTGGGAGTTTAGGCCCAGCTGGCAACTTAAGCCCCACACAGCCGCTCACTCACTCCTCCTTGGTGGGATGGGGAGGACAAAATACAAGGAAAGTCTGGTGGGTCAAGAAAAGGACAGGGAAGGCTTACTCACCACTTATGGTCACGGGCAAAACAGACACGACTTGGGGAAAAATAATCAATTTAATTTGCTACCATTCAAGTCAGAGTAGGATAAGGAGAACTAAAAACTGAATTCTAAAACCCCTTCCCCCCACCCCTCCCTTCTTCCTGGGCTCAGCTTTGTTCCCCATTTCTCTCCCTCCTCCCCTCCAGTCGTGCAGGGGGACAGTTGGGGTCAGTCCATCACACGTTGCCTCTGCTGCTCTTTCTTCCGCAGGGCAGGATCCTCACACTCTGCCCCTGCTCCGGCGTGGGGTTCCCCCCCCACGGGGTGCAGTGCTTCAGGAGCATCCTGCTCCAGCCTGGGCTTCCAATAGAATCATGGGCTCTTCGGGCGCAGCCGCCTGCTCTGGTGTGGGGTGCTCCATGGACCGTAGGCAAATCTCTGCCCCCCCTGTGACCCTCCATGGCATCAGGGCACAGCCTGCCCTCCCACCGCAGGCTGCCAGGGAACCCCTGCTCCCTCCAGTCGTGATTCCTGTGAGTCTGCTGCAGCGTGGCATCTGCAGCTTTAGGTTTGTTCTGGTACAGGCAGTTTTTGAATGTATATTTCCACAATTCTTTGAAATGAAGGAGTCTGTGCGTGGTGTTCTTTGTTTCTTAAGCTTTGACAGGCAGCTCGCAAAAGAGTTGGGCTGTGTTTTGAGGAGTTTGTTTTCTTGGGGTTTTATGTAGGTTGTGCTGTACATGACTGATAACGAAGATCTTTCCTAGCATGAAGGCCGGTCAGAGCCCCAATAAATCTGGAACAAATTCTGAGAAAGCATGTCATGTTATGACTGGCATATCTGTGAGCATGGGGCTCTGCTTCAGAATTAGACGAAAAGTTTGCAAAGTGCTAGTGCTGATGTCATTCCCTTGGAATGGAAAGGCTGTTGAAACAGTAAATACTTTCTGTGGCCAGAAGCTAAGTCTTGAGCTGGACCTTTTCCTCTCTGCGAAGGAAAAAATGCAGAACAAACCTAAAATCTGTATTTGCAATGGGAAAATCTTAATTAGTTTAGAGCTTTTAGCTATTTCAAACCGTTTACATACGCAGCTGCTGTTCATACAAACATGAAAACTATTCATGGAAACTTCAAACTTACCTTGAAATGACAAGGGTTTGGGTTTTTTCCCCTGTTTTTTAAAGCTGGGCTTGGTGTTCAAAAGTACGGTTGGAAAGTTCTGAAAATTATATGTGTACTGTACGTGCAGAAAGGAACATAGACAGAGGCTAACAGAAGCATATAATAAAAGGCTTTAGTTCAGCAAGACTTAGCACTGAAACCCTCTTAGCACCAAACAGCTGCTGGGCAAGTATTTCATTTTTAGGGGCATTTACTCTTGGTTCTATCTGTAGAGGTTTTGATTATGATCCAAAACTTGGGAGAAAAAAAGGGAGATGACCAAAATACAAACTCAGATGTGGTCCAGGCCTTACAGCTGGCTCCTTTGCTACGGAGGGTTAGTCTGAAACATTGGATCCGAATAACCCACAGCCTGGGAATGAGAACGGACCGCTGTAGCTTGGGGCAGCTATAATATCTCTTAGACACTGAGATCTACAGGGTAACTCGGATTTTGGTACTGTCCCTCGGAGGACCCTGTTGAGCATTCACAAGGAATTCATCCCCACCCCCAGCTTCCTCCTTGGAGGAAGAGTTTTGCCGTAACAGATGTGAGGAACAGATGTTGAGAGGGAAAGTTACAACAGGACAGTGACCTCAAGTGTCGGTTGGGCTCTTCCTTGACGTGACCAAACTTGTGTTCCCAATGGCAGAGGAGGAAAGCAGCGCCTGCCTGCTGCGTGTCTCTGCCAGCCTTGTAGTCAGTGTGAGGAGGCTGGTGTGCAGAGCTTTCACTTGTTCCGGTCAGACACTTGATGCTCAACTAGTTGAGGAAGAGGCAAGGATTTAAAACCAGATCAGCTGTCGGTTATTGAAGGACAATTAGTGCTAAGTGGGTGAGTCAGGCCTAGCCACCTACCCCCTCTCTTGAGCAGTTGTAGGTAATTTTTCCGACTTCCAATCTCCTGTTTTACATCAAAGCTTCCCCTTTCCTTCCTCCTGTTCTTCCCTGCCTTTCCACCACAGCATCTCTCGTGTGGGAGATGCTTGCGCTCCTCATCCCTAGATGTTGCAGTGAGTTCATCTAGTAGAATTGTCCTCAGTGGCTGATGATTAACAATAATGAGCTAGAAAAAAAGGCTTTACACCAGTTCTGTATTAACAGCGTAGAGAATGTAAGACTTTTCCTCTGCATCATTTTCTACTTCACAAAGTTTTCTGCTTTTTGGCTAGGGAGAAAGATGTTGAGTTTGACACTTAATGTGTTATGAGAGAGGTTGGCAGGTAAGATCAACTTCTACCAAGGAGGGATTCAGGACAGGTCTCAATCTCCTTAGGGTAACTAAGTACTTGAAATACTCTAAGGTGACCATTCTGTGAGCTACTTTGTCTCTCCAAAAAAAGGTTGGCTTCTGCTTTATTAATAAGTTTTTCCATGGGGCAGTTTTGCACTCTATTTTTACCTAGCTTTTAGGTAGCAGATGGGCTTGACCTCTCCTGAGGTCCCCTTCCAGCCTGAGCTGTTCTCTTACAATATCCTAGACATCACTCGTGCATATTCTTGCTTTCTGTCTTTAATTTTACATTTGCTCTATCTTCACAGGACGTTATCTGTTATCCAGGGGGGCTCTTTTGGTTTGATTTCAGTGCAGGGCTCTAAGGCACACATTGGGCTTTCCATATGGTACAGTGATACCAAACCTTGTGATGAAAGGGCGCTTCTTACTACAGACTTTTCCATCTTTGCTGTCCTTGTGAAGGATTCATGGCATTACCACATGAGCAACGTGGGATACGTCAGCTCCGTATGCAGGAAGCAGTTGGAGTGTCTGTGCCACGTGTGCATATTTGCTTGCACCAGCCCAGTGTCAGTGTGAACACTCGGGAGGTTCAGCATGGGGCACATCTGACAGCTGGTCAGCGATGTGCATCATCTGAGACAGCTTACTCTTTAGAAAATGGGATGGCAGTGCCCATCCACATATGTATTATTAACTTTAAATTCAGTTCTCAGTATTTTTGCACTCATATTGTCACCTTAGGTCTGTGTGTGTCCCATTCCCTTTCTCCAAAATCTTTGAAGAAGACTTTTCTTCCACCCCCAGCTTATTTGTATAAACTCTTGTTGACATAAATCTCACATAAATGTCCATGGGTCTTTAATAACCCAAACCTTAAGTGTGTCTGGTAGTCAGAGCCTTTTCCTTGTGAACAAGCTACATATTGGGGAACTAATATAGAAAATTCCTTAGTAGGACTCTTTGTTGAGAAGTGTGATTGAAGTACTTTTTTATTATTCTTATTTATTTGCTGGGTATCCCCAACTCCCTCGGGTCTTAAAGCCAGTTCCTGTATTTGGAGCAGTTTGAACCTTCAGCTCTGACCTGCGAGGGTCAGAGGGCTTAGTTACTTACAAAGCGATCGTTTTTCACGGGAGAGGGAAGTGAGATTTCTTTGGGCTTCAGGGTTTGTTTTCCTCTCCTGCTCAGTGTGACAGGGATAGCATCCTTGCTAGAAAGCAGAGAGAGGCAAGAAAATTCAGTCCACATGTTTGGGATTTAAGGTTGAGTATGATTCACGCTTAGCTTCTGGGGGTTGTAATTAGGGGTGACATAATAACCATAAACTTTCAATAAAATAGTAGCAGCATTTTTGTTGCACTCTGTAGCTGCAGAAGCTGCTTCTGATTAGCATCCCTTCGAGATAAGCCTATGGGACCTCTGCAGTTTCCAGATCTGGATCCAGGCTCTTGTGGCACAGTCCTACTTCTGTACTGATGCTGAAGGGAACCCTGAATTCCGAAACACCCCCAACTTTCACATGCTCACTCCGATCAGAATATCAGCCTTTTCCTGAGCCATTTTAGTCCATCTGTTTAGTTTTCAAGTCAGTATTATCTCCCACTGCCTAAATCCTGCCAGTTTATACACCTTATAATACACTCCAAGGGTTATCTACTGTGGAAAAAAACAATCATACAATCCCCCTCTTCTCCTGCGTTATTGCTACTCCTTTCTTTTCCAAGTGGCCGAGACTAAAAGGAATCCAGGAATGCATGGAGCAGGAGATCTGTCATTCCTACTCCACACCAAGGTGAATTCTTGTAGGGAGAGATGGGCATTTACACTGGAGTTCTGCCATCAGCATTCAGCCAATTCTATTTTTTGGCATCTGAGCATATGGAATTTTTAAAAAGAAGTACTTTTTTAAAAGCAGGTCACAGACAAAAATAAAGACACATTCTTGGGCTACAAGAAGTAGGTCAGGCTTTGGGGGAAATCATTTGTGAAAGCTGTTGATCTGATCTTACTGGTCTCCTTTTATTACTAATTTTTGCTTCCTATGCCAAATTTGTGTGGTTTTTATAAAGAGGGCCTTCTCATTTGGCTTTAGGTGAGATGTATTCTTCTGCTTTGGTGAGCAAACTTCTCACATTAACATTAAAAAAAAAAAAAAATCCCAGAGAAAATATGCTCCTAGTTTTCCATTAGAGAATAGTGTAGTGGAAAGTGAGGCCTCTCTCTGCTGCGGTCCAAAAGGAATAAAGCTGCTTTGTGTCACCTCATTACTCTAAGCTGATGTTTTACCTCAAGACTTTTTTTGGGGGGGCAGGGGGAGAATGGGGGAAAGGCTGATTCCACTGCTCAGATGATGCCTCTGCAGCACCTTTGCTCAACTATTCACTCTAATTAGGGAAGTATTTTGCATGCTGTCCGGTGATAACGCTGGGTAGCCCCTGTGAGAGCTGGAAATAGGATGGGTTTGCTCTGTGAAAGCAAATCCCAATTAATAACATTGTGGTGGACACCTCTCCAAACAATCCCCCCTTTCCAAAAATCTGCCATCGTTGGAAGATTGATTCCCTCCTTTGTTACAGGTTTTGAATATTAACCTATAGAACTGCATATCTTAAATTCACAAGAGCAAAACAGCTGATGCTCGTGTATGGGCAATTTCCACCCCCACCCCCAATTACAAATCCCTGAAGGGTTATTGATATAGCTGATGTTTTTGTTTAATTTTATTCGTTTATTTTTCTTCCTATTTCCACATTTTCTGTTTTACAGAATTCGATTCAGAAACAAAAAGGGTTCAAGACATTCTTTCTGGAATGGAGAAACCACAGGTATGTGATCCCGAATTTCCACACACACAAAAAATACCGCAAAAGTGATAAGTAGATTGTGTCACTGTGTACTGGTGATTTCACAGGGGACCAACTCTGAGTTTTCTCTTGTTGCCTCTATATATATCTAACTCATTTTTTCCAGGACACAGTCTGTGGCAATAAATTTGTGGCATCTTTTATGCTCGTGGGTATTTCTGTGCTCTGCCCTCTGCAGGAATTGCACCCGTCACCTATTTCCAGAGGAAAACTGCGATGGGGGTGCACTTGGGTGATTTACATTGCTCTCACACCCTCTCTCCCCTGGGTTTCATTTTATTTGTCATGAGCAATTTATGTCTGTAATCATGATTAAATTAAGCTAATTCTATTATTCAATGGCAATTACTATAGTCTAAGCTTGTCTGAGCCATAAAAGCACATGAATTGTAATGGAATTGAATCACTGTGTAAATAACTGTAACGCTGGGTGTGACCAGGGCTAGGTGAGGTTATTAATAGATCTGGTTGTAAGCTGTCAAATGTGATGGTTTTTGTAGGTTGGTGTGTCAAAAGGAAACCAGAAGGGTATTGTGAATTTCGATGAATGGTCCGAACAAGCACCCCACATGCCAAGCAGCAGTCACTAGGCAGGAGGAGACGGCTGTGCTTTGGGAGTTTTCTCTCCTTTGCTTTGTCAGGGCTTAGGCCTTTCTCCATCCAGCTGGAAAGCTAGTAAACAAAGAAGCAAGTGAAAAAGAAAAATACCAGTTGGAAATTTATCTAAAGACTGGGATAGAGGATGATGTGAAGAAACTGCAGTGGGAGCATGAAGGAGTGGATCCTTAGGTGCAGAGGTGGCAGAGCTCAGGGAGAGGCAAGCTTGAGCACAGGCTGAGTTTTATTTTTAGGCTCTGTTCTCTTTAGATGGTTTTGTTCTGAATAAATACAAAAGGTGGTCAGTCTTAAATCGCGCCGTCAGTAGGTGTTGGATCCTACTGCCATGGCATCTACAAGAGCAGGTTCAAAGCCAGTCAGAGTCTAAACCACAGACCTGCAGAGATGGTAAATACCAGGGGGCTGCAGCCAGAGTTCTGTTTGCAGGGAGGAAAGTTGCTTTATTTCATGTGGAAAGCAAGGGACAGTACTAAGCTGAAGACTTGAGAGCAGAGTTTCTGGGCCATCAGAAGGGAAGAAGGTCTTCTTAGCACAGAATTAGGCTAGTTCATTGTGCAGTGTGTAGCGAGGACTGCCTGGATGTTGCTCATCTAGTAAGATTCCACAACTTGGTGCCTTTCACAAAGAACCAGAGAGCTGACGTGAAAAATGCGTTACTTCATGCTTATGTCTTTAGAGGTGAGGATGGAAGCAATTTGAGCAGTTTGCAGGATTCTGAGTTCTGTACAATTAGATTTATGGTAACCAGAGCACTTAAAGCAGAGAGAGGGCAGAAAACTACCAAGAGACAATTTTTCTTGAATCGTTCTGAAAATAGGAAGCTTTTAAAAAAAAAAATTGATCTAAAACATGATAAGTGCCAGTTCAATACTGATGACATTTAGTGAGAAGATGCTGGGGATTAGCTATTATTCTCTCCAGAACTTTGACATTTGTGAGTAATTAAATTCACAGGAGTCTCCCAAACCATTAATTGCTTTGAATGATTATGTGTGTGTGTAGTCGGTGTTATGCCCGATAGAAGTATCTTATATTACGCCTAAATAGTCGGCTGGGCCGTATCACTTGGTGAGCCTTAAGCACATGTGAATGAAAAACAAAGCAATGTGTAGAAAACCAGTTGTGTCGAAGGGAATCACACAACGAAAACGGAAGGGCACGGAGCAGTAAGTCAGTGGTGGACAGAGCGATGCTGCGTCTGCAGCACATGGCTTTGTGTCCAAACGTCAGCAGAGGTGAGGGATCAGCCCTCTGGGCGACTCTGCAGCCGTGGTACCGCTTGGAGCAGTCTTTAATCTGTCTTGGCCAGGTATCTCTGTCTGCCAAAGTCTCACTTGCCTTTCCAAGCACAAAATATACACATTTTTAAAAGGCCTTCTGGTGTGTGTGTCCCCGTGTTTTTATTTAAACTGAAATATAGTTTTAATTTACGTTATCGCAGACAAAGTAAGCATTTTCTAAAGCAAATACCTCAGTGAGGGAAGGGAAACTTGATTCTGGGTTTCCGAAGTGGTGGGGACGGCGTGTCTGCCGAGCGGCTCGTGGGGGACATCACCTCCCGCGGGGAAACGCTGCGGGTCCACGGCATCGGAGCTTAAGCAGAGTTTGACTTTCCAAACGGCAGCCTGCTCCCGCTGACTTGCTCTGCGGCAAAACTCATATTTAATCACTGGGATTTTTGCCTAAAACTGCAGGATTAGACCCATAGTTTAAAAGTGAAATCTCGACCCGGTAATAACCGTGAATTCATTTGACCCCCACGTCTTTCAAGCGTTGCCCTCGAGGGAGTAAATGAATGTTGCTTGCGGTGTAGTTCTCACACATACAATAAAACCCTGAACCACACCATGCCTGTGAATGCTAACCCGGAATTTGAAAGATAATGAAAGTGGTACAGAAACATTGTTCCTTACCTGAAAGACGGGAAGGACGGATATTCATCAGTCTTGTAACCTTATTAAAGTAGTTCAGGAGCTGGGATTCTTTCCCAGGGGCTTTTATAAAATTATTTACACCACCGAGTTTTGATAGCGTAAAAAGCAGGCACTTACTGTGTAAACTGAGAAGTTTTCAGAAACTAATTAACTCTGCTTTTCAGCAGACATCCAAACCTCCTTGTGGGAGAATCTTTTGTTAGGTCGCAGCGAAGAGGCCAAGCCAGTCCTGTTCAAAGCAAGCACAGCAATTCTGGGGACAGATGAGACAAGCTGGGGTAACTAGAAAGCAGCCCAAAGGTTTACCTTCCCAGGCTATGAGGAGGTGCAGTGGCTGCTTACCTTTTGGTTGGATGAAATTAGAGTATCGCTAATGAGCATTAAACTGTATTTTTACTTGCAGCTAAGGATTTCTGTCTGCACGTTCTTTATTGACATTAAGCTCACCACCGTGATGTTCCATACAGCGTGGAAAGGGCTGGTCCAGATCCGTTCAGCTGCTCGGTATCTTCTGAATGGTGCTTGTTTTCCCAGGTGTAAGTGAGCAAAGTTGGAGTTCAGGCACTGAGCTGGTTGGCAAGCACCTGCTTGTTGTTCTCAGCATATCATAACCTCATTTATTTAACTTACCCTTTTTCACAGCAAAGCTAATACTTCCTGCCCCAGGTAGGAGCTCCTTGGTAAAGTTAAATGGTGGCTTTGGCCGTTAAATCGGATATTGAGGAGCTACGCCTTTGGCTGGTAAATGTAATACGGTATCGAGCTGGTTAGTCGTGAGCAGCAGCAGCCAGGTTTATCTCTAGGCACACAAACAGTGCTGGCGCTGACGGGCACAGTACTGTTCTGCTTTCCATACCCCGGGAGCGTATAGATTTGCCTTCTCTGACTTTATCACGCAGACGGTGACCCCTCACTTGCTTTACCTCATTTGCTAAGTGTACTCAGTGCAGCTAAGAATTGCACTTAATGATTTCTGGTGTTTATTTTTAAAGCCCCACAGCAGTTTGTGTGTGCTGAACACCACCGAGGCAGGCCAGCAGCCATTCTGAACGCTCCATCAATAAGAATTCATGGTGTAGCTGGAGCAGCTGAATAACTGCATTTAGACTTTTATCGTCTGCGTGGAAATGTCTGCGCACTGACTTCAGAATAACAGTCTGACGCTTGCTAGTGGTTAGACCGTAAGATACTTTCTCTTATTTTAAGAAACTATGGAAGACCTAAGTCTTTACAGATTGCTAAAGTTCATGAAAGGCCAGTGTTTCTGCTGTACGCACAGTATATACGTGTGTCCTTGTGAGTAGTCATAGAGAAAAACATTTCAATAGAACATTGGCAGGATATCATGCCTCCAGCTCCAAGTCTGTCTGAATTTATGAAAAACAATTATGCAAGCATATTTCCATAATAAAAAACTGTGTGTTGATGGGCTGAGCTGGCATAGTATAATGTATGTTGGGGAAAAAAAAAACTATTTGGATCTTACTACTCATTTTTCTGATGAAAATATTATTTAAATTTCAGGCCTTTAGCTCTTAATATCCTCGTCACAATTTTATTCACATATGTGTGTGTATCTCAAAAAGTTAACTTGCCTGTCTTATTTGAATCATTCAAGATTCTTTTACGCTATCTCATCCAATATCACTGTTCACTGGTCCAAGTGGTTGAAGCAAACATTGATTTCATAGCATCAGAAAAATGTGACCAGAGCAAGAAAATTCATAGAAAAATTTGTATGTTCATATTTTTTACCAAAACAAACAAAAAAAAAAATTGATACTACTTAAAACCTCTTGCCTTACAACTTGTTTTTCATGTTAGGTGGAACAGAGGTTTTCTTTTTGGCAGGACTGAAGTGTGCTGCTGTAAATCAAAATCCCTAACTTTTGAAAGCACGGTGTTTAAGTTGAGACGTTTCATGGTGTCACCTACTTGTCAGTCTGTTAAAAACAGATTTATGACATGCTCAGAAAGAATCTGCTTGATATATGGGTATCGCACACAACAGTTGCAGTGCTCTTCAGCTGGAAGCAACGTGTTTTCAACGTGAGAAGTTAAATGTTCTCCCTTATCTAGAGATAACCAGAAGCCGGATTTGTAAACAAGCAGTCCCTGAAAGCTGCTTGTTACTATTTCATTACCAAGTCATTTTCAGCTAAGGTGTTTCAGTTTTCTCAATTAAAGTGTAGGAAATATGTAACTGAACACCTGCATCATTCATCTTACACCTTCTAAAATAACAACGTTTTGCTCTCTGTGTTGGAAAAATCTGTTAAAGTGATAGAACCAGAGAAATTTGATGCATAGGAGAAATGAATGAAGAATATAAAACAGTGTGCTTTGATTCCTCCTCATGGAGGAATAGCTTAAAAAAATACGTTTTCACTACAATTAAGAATGAAAAACGTCCTTTTCATTACGGAAAGTGGACAGTTCGTGGCAGAGAGTTGAGGCTTTGAGGCTTCCCTGGGTTTTTGCAGAAGGCATGCATAAAAATGTTCTGTCTTTCCAAGATAACCAGTGCAATCATTGTTTTTGATTTCTCTTTCTTTTGATACAGCGATGGGGGTTGGGGGGATTTCTTTTTCTTCTTTCTTGGCTTGATAACAGAAGGCTGTTCTCTGGGAAGCTGCTGTTCGGGACGTGCAGCTGATGAACGATGCCTCCGGCACTGTGCCAGCGGGCTCTCCTAGTGAGAAAGGCAATGCTCGGTCAGTCTAGAGGTATTTGGACCTGAGTTTCCAGAAGAACACAGCTGCACTGGTGATAAAGTTGTTGCGGTGCAGGCGTTGGATGTATTTTTTCCATGTTTTAATGAAAGAGAATTGTCACCCATCTGCCACCAAGGTGTTGCTATAGAGTTGTGCCCGGGGTGACGATAGGTCATGCATACAGTCTTTCTCTCAGGGCACAAAGTGATTGGTTTGTGATGTAATTTTTAATTGGCAGCTTGGACTTCTGTTATCATTCTCCCTTATACTTTTGAGTCAGCCTAACCTTGCAGATTGAATTGTTTGGGATTTTTTTTAACATGTTTGTAGTTGAATTATTGCTGTTTCAGATTACAAGAAGGAACAGGAAGACTGAAAAACCTGGTTTATTACAGAATCTTCCTAACAAAAGCCTTAGACAAATAATTACATACAAAACAATCTGTAGGAGAAGGTCTTTGTTCCAGTTTGTTCCACTTCCCTTCTGGTAATGGCCACAGCAGCAGTTTACCTCTAGACTGGTGCGAGGTGTCCTTTGCTGGATGCTCAGTGATGAGCTGGCTCGCTGCAGGGTGACATCGCTCTGTATTCCTCGTCTGTCAGAGATACTAGTTTACGCCATGAATCTGTATTTTGTTTGTAGTGTTGATGACCATTTCTTACCCTTTACTTTCACCTCTACCTCCGAAATTTCCTTTTAATGAGAAATTAATTGTGAAGATGCAAGCAAAAATCAAACTACTTAGAGGACAGTGTTTTTATTGGAATTCAGAGTAACTGGTGTTTCTTTTATAGGTTACAAATATTCAAGCAAGATCAGTTTTAATTTCCTGGTCACCTCCCACTGGCCTTCTAAATGCAGATAGACACAACAATGGTTTGCCTTACACCTGTACCTACGAGGTTGCCTTATCGGATAAAGGGAGGGATGGAAAATACAAGATAATTTACAGGTAACGGCATCATTTTTACACTTGTGTGACTCTCAAATTGTATTTTCATTGGGAATAAATTCTTTGAGCTTTTCAGGGTGTACTTTGGCATGCCTATCAGTCACAGAAAAAAGGCACATTTGCACATGCTGTCACTGCTCCCTCACTGTCATAGAATCACAGAATCTTTAGGTTGGAAAAGATGTTTAAGATCGTTAAGTCCAACTGTTAACCCAGCACTGCCCAGCCCACCACTAACCCAAGTCCCTGAGCACCTCATCCACACGTCTTCTAAATCCCTCCTGGGATGGTGACTCCATCACCCCCTTGGGCAGCCCGTTCCAATGCCTGACAGCCCTTTCCGTGAAGAAGTTTCTCCTGATATCCAACCTAAACCTCCCCTGGCACAACTTGAGGCCGTTTTCACTTGTCCCATCACTTGTCACTTGGGACCAGAGACCAACTCCCCCCCTCTCTGCACCTTCCTTTCAGGGAGCTGTAGAGAGCGATCAGATCACCCTGAACCTCCTCTTCTCCGGGCTGAACACCCCCAGCTCCCTCAGCTGCTCCTCACAGGA
>NW_010268825.1:62015-75504 GCF_000690775.1 Eurypyga helias
CCTGGCCAGGATGCCGCTGGCCTTCTGGGCCACCCGGGCGCACACCGGCTCATGTTCAGCTGCTGTCGACCAGCACCCACAGGTCCTTTTCCATCCCCTCATCCCCAGACACTGCAGGGGTTGTCCAATCGGCCCCCCTTGCTGGAGGAGCTTGTGTTGAGCTGGTTGAGTGCATGTCACAAGGTCCCTCACTGCCTCCCCCTGCCACCTCCATGTGATGCTCTCTCTCCCATTGCCAATGAAACAGTTAACTTTTATGCTAAATGTCAAAACCTTTCGCGTGTACCACGCAGGTAAGAGCTGCCTTTCTAATGGGCTAAATTGGTTTGGACATGCAGAATTAAGAATAGTAAAGCTTGCTTTTTGAGCTAACAAGCAAAAGTTGAGTGCTTTACCGCTTTTTAGTGTCTTAGATGAGCAGAGGAGGGAGCACACCAATCAGTAGGCTATGTGGGCTCCCACAAAAAACTGAATCTAGGCTCTCTGCAGGCTTCAGTAAAGATTCTGAGGGATTTCTGTGTCTCTCCTTCCAGTGATCCTCTGAGCTCATTCAGTGATAAAGTATATATGGTGTTACGCCTTTTTTTTTCCCCTCTAATGATGTTGAGGACAGAAAATTTTGAGATCTGACCTCGGTTGTTGCAAAATAGCTAATCCTTCCCAAGTCTCATTAAATAGAGTCCAGTTGGTACAACATTTATGGAATTACCTCTCGAGACTATACTATCTCCTTTCTTAGAATGTCTTGTGAATTAGGATATTCTTCCTGGGATACTAGAGGCAGGTCTGCATGAACTACCTTGGGTAGTAGAAAAAGAGCTTATTAACCAGGGAAATACTGCCTGATTTTTGTTTTGTTAGTTGTTTTTTTTTCTCCTGGTATTTACACCAGCTGCTTGTGAGCCAGTGTGTGCATCTGTATAGGTTAATGTGTGCTGCTGAGCTCTTCAGATGGAAAGGACACTCTAGTACTTCTTGTGCTTGCTGGTGTGATGGCTGCACATTTTCTCCTGGTTATGAAATGTTGTGCATCTGTTTTAAAGCTGCTGTAGTAATCTGTCTCCTGCTGCTGGCCAGAGCACACCCATTAGCTTAATGTGGTACGCTCCGTCACGAGCCGCAGTAATCATCATTGCTGTAGGCAAAAGAAAGCCTGCAATATGTTGAATGCATTGTCTTCGCAAGGAGGGGCACTCACTTCAGAGGGTAAAAAAAAATTATTTTGAAGAGCATTGGACTGTATGAAAAAGAGGGTTTTTTGGATATCTGGCAGCCCAGCAGGCATGTGCTTTCTGGTTGATTTTGTTTTCTTGATTTTGAGATACCTCCCTGTATTTGTCCAACTATCTAAGAAGTATTTCTTCATACTAAACTAAGAATTTTCTTGTTTCCCATATTTTAATAAAATCATGAAGAAGCCAAGCACTTGCATGAGATTTCTATTCCTTATTAAGCACTGACACTTACCTTAATCTCGACAGAACTGGCAACACATGACTGAGCCTAATGTTCACTTACCAGCAAACAAACCAGAAGGGAAAAGAATAGCCCTAACTATGTTGGCTACATTTGAAATTAATAGGTTATATGCTGGTTTTGTCCTAAAATGTCTGAAACTTTGTGCTTTTACTTTTCTTGGTTTTGAAAGAGATCTGGGTCCGGCTGTTAGGGCATTAATTAAACGTCTCCTTGCCATGATCCTCACAGGGAATGTGGTTCTGGAAGCGAAAGCAAATAAGTGAAACAGTTGTGCAAGAAAGTCTACTTTTTCCTCTGAAGTTCAATGACTCACTTTTAATGAAGTATTTTGAAAGAGGGAATGGGCAGGAAATACAAAAGTAATGCATCGTTTCTCTTTTCAGCTGCGGGAGGGTTGAAAAGCATGACGAGCTTTATGCAAATAGCAACAAAATGTAGCGATAGCATGGAAATAAACCCATACAGCCAGTTTATTGTATGCATAGGCATGATAACTACTTTTCCACTATGTGTATGGAGCTTTATAAAATTTTCAAGAAACATGAAGTGCGTCGTCAAATCATTGGTATATTATGTACTTCTGGTTTTCTGTGGTGGGATATTTTTTTTCTGCTTTCAAACCATAATATGAGGGGGTCGCTAGTCACCAGAAAATCACTGTGCGAGGTGTGATACTGCTTTTCATAATCTATTGATTTGTTGGCTTTGGTCCTTTTTTCCTGCAGTGGAGAAGAATTAGAATATAACCTGAAAGACCTTAGGCCAGCAACAGATTATCATGTCAGGTGAGTTAGTAATGTCTGTCACTTAAATATAAACTCTTCAACTCTATGAGAACAAATGGGAAAGTTGTTTCATCAAAATGTACAGCGTAGCTCAAGAATTTCATGGTGGTTTTTTCAGTGGCTTCTAAATATTTTCTGGTAGATTTTTTTATCTCAGACTCTAAGCTACAAGAGTGCCTTTTAAACAATGAATTTTCTGTCATGTTGCCATTGCTGTAATAGGAAGAAAAGACGTACGTAGATATATATATCTGTTTCTGTCTATATGTCTAACAGGCCTGGAAGTGCTTGTGTGTAAAAGTGGGATAACTCAGGCTTCTTAAACTTGTCTAAAGCAACTGGAGTTTGTCCAATTAATGTTCTGTGGGTGTGCTAGCCCTGCAAGTACTGCAGCACAGTTTTTTTCATAAATACTCCCTGCTTTATGAAATAAATCTACTGATTACAGATCCGTCTGACCATAGTAATTTCAGCATTTATTACAAAAGAAAAATGGATTCACACCGGCTTGTCTTGGTGTTTTCAGAGCATATTTCTCCTTGATTCTAAAAATGTGCTTTACAGATTTATTAACTATGAACACATTCTCAGTTTTGCTCCCTGATGTTTTTAACACTGTATTGTTATCTGCTCATATTGCATTTTTTTAAAAGACTTTGCTTATGAACCAAGGCTTCAAATTCACATCCTGTTCTCTTATGCTCAATATCCTTTTTTAAAAAGATCCTTTCACTCCTGTCTATTGTTTCCTTCTGTTGTTCCAGACAAGGGCTAGGTTTGGCATGCTTTTTCACATCAAGGCCACTCCAGGTTGTAAAACTTAAAAGAACAAACACTTTGCTTCTGAGCTCTATAAAAGACCCAACGGCAAATGCGTCCGTCATTCTCTGACACTATAGCTTCTTGTTTTTTAAGGATAGTCTCTAGTGGAGCCCTAAAATGAACTTGTCAAGTAGAAGCCCAAGACCAGAAGTGACTTCTTGTCAATAAGTAGGAGAGGCGGTAGTCCCAGCTCTCGCAGCAAATGGCTGGCAGCGAGGAGGAGAAGGTTGTAAAAGACTGCTGAGCTTCCCGCTGCAAGTGATCGAGCATCCTTTTCAAAGCCAGCTTCAGTCAGCAGAGCAGTCACCGCGCACAGCATGGTGTTGAGGTCTCATGTGACTTTCTGGGGCATTTGCTATGTGCCCTGTGTCCTGGCTGAGTTCACTTTGCCTACCTATGGTTCCCTCCACCTTCCTGCAGGTTTGCCAAACTATAAGTCGTTTGTGAACAGTCCGCAATAAGAAATGACTGCTAAATATAAACGTCAGGCATAAAAAGCAGCAGCATGTGTTTGTAGTGGAGGGAACCAACGCTGAAAAGGCTGACTGCTTTCCACGGCAGTTTTTCTTCTGAAACTGTGTTATGTATTAACGACTGAAGAAATAAATCTGTTAAGTAAATAAACTTATGGAGCCAACAGTTACTCAGCAGATCGCCTTGGGTCTCCTCAACCTTGGCACCATCCCTCAGGGTTTTCTCACTGCACACACAAGCTGCTTGTGCTTGCTTCTGCTCTGCTGGACCCTGGGCACCCTGGACAACCTGATTCGCTCTGATCCACCCCCTGTGTTTCTGCAAGCAGTAGTGTTTTGGTACTTTCAGATGTGACTGTGCTCAGTGTTTCAATGACTTGCAGAAGATGCTCGATAAGCTCATTTTTGCATGGTTGTATTCTCCGGTGGTGTGTGGTTGATGCTTAGCTATGCTGCTTTCTGGCACATGTACATACCACTTGCCAGATGCAGACTCAATTAATTAATTGCATTTGTTTTCACTCCTGACTGCTAACAGGTGATGGGTAAAGCAGCACCATAGCAGTTCTTGTGAACCTGTCCCAAAAGGTTTGATTCTACGTAGGTGGCCATTGTACATAAATTACTCTTATCTACTGAAAACAAATTTAGAAATTGCCCTTTCTTAAACTCTGCATTCAAGTACACAATAGCTAGAGCCAGCTCAAGAGGTCATCGTCTGGTCAGGGTTTGAATGTTTTTTCATGTAGAAGGCTTCCAATTTGCACTTTTCTTTTGCTGTGTGGAAAATTTGAAGGGAAAAAATAACATCATTAATTTTTCAGAGAAAAGCACCTCGTTAGGAAGTGCTCCACTATATTGTATTCACTTTCCCACATTATTTGTTACTGTATATCCCCCTCTGTGCTGATGTATCGGGGATTTGCCTGAAATCAAATTTGCTTTGAAGACTTTTAGTTTATTGGAGCCGTGTTCCTGACCTGTGTTAGTTCTAATTCATGGAGGTCCAGTACGTGTTGACACCTGAGCTGTGTAGAAGCCTGTACCCATGGAAGGAGACCAGCAGTTACCACCCCTCAACGTGGCACATGTGAATGAACTGTAAACCATACATTAAAGCTTGTGCCATTTTCTGATGAGTTCATACTTTCTGTTGTGTTGCGAAGAGGATTTTAGCACTCTGTGTGAAAGTCTGGCAGTAGATAAGGAAATATTGGTAGAAAACTCAGTGATCTGTGGGACCGTGTGCACAAAACACTGTAATATTCCTCTTCTGTGATGTTTTTTTTGCATACTTGTAGCAAGTGAAGTAGAATAATGCTAGCCACTGGTCTGTGAGAAATCCATCCTTGGTGCACGCTATCGCGGATGCTTTGGTAGTCAGATAAGGGGGATGAGGCAGTGCTGTCTCATCTTGCAACTGTCAGCAAATTTATAACCCGTTTGCATATTGTTTCCAGGGTATATGCAATGTACAACTCGGTAAAGGGATCCTGCTCAGAGCCAGTAAGCTTCACCACTCACAGCTCAGCACCAGAGTGTCCCTTCCCACCCAAACCCTCCCACAGGACCAAAAGCTCCTTAACCTTACAGTGGAAGGTAGGTAATACTTGGATTGGGCAAGAAGGCAGTGAAAAATACACTTTACTGACAGCGTAACCGCTGGAAATAACTGCAAGCTGAGACAGTCATTTATCAGTAAGGGACTTGAACTTGCTGTACACTGACAAATCCCTCCCCATGCACTGACTTGACTTTTAAAATATATGTGTCTCATTATGTCCAGCTTCTTCTCGGTATTCGCTAAGAGGTTGCCAAGCTATGCGCAAACCCCGAGCTTTGGTTTCACTTCACACTGTAGCCATCTGCCTGGGGGGGAGAAATAGTTCTCTCTTATTCCCAAGATCATCTTTTGTTTGTTTTTGTTCATAGGCACCCATTGATAATGGTTCAAAAATCACCAGCTACCTTCTGGAGTGGGATGAGGTAAGTAGTAACTAGTTGAAATAAATACATAAATAAATGGCACTCAGACTTTACAAGGATTTGCTGAGTAGAGAAAAATAATTAAATACAGGCGAAAGTAGAAGGAGGCAAATGAAATCCTGATGGTGTTAGGTAAAGAGCTGGAAAGGTGAAAGGGTCAGTGGGGGGAAAACTTTGCAGTGTGTTTTATGCAGAGACAATGTTCTGCTTCTGTACTTTTGAAATGTAACTTTTTATCACATACTTTTAGTGTTAATTAGCATTACTTATTAATTACTTCTGATATATCTTAGAGTTCTGTTCATGATCTCTTTCTTCTGGATGCTGAGTGCAGAATAAAACACTGTTCCTGCCTCAGGGAAGAAGAGGCGTCACCTTACAGCCCTTCCTACAGCAAACGCACTTAGGGCGTCCTTGACGTGGCAATTAGTCCCCTTCCAGACACAAAAGGAAATAGGTTCTCTGTCCTGAGGACCTCACAGGGTTAACGAGCAGCGTGCTCTTGGGGAGAGTGCTAAAAGCAAGATTTGCTGGGGATATGTTCTGGTTGTGAGTCCTCCTCATCCCTTTCTGCCTCCTTTCCATTATGCAAGCCATATTTCTGCTGAAAGCATGAGTCAGTGAGTATCATCTTTGAAGGAAAAAATATGTATTGGGTGACAGAAGAGTCTTGGGCAACATGTGAAGAAAAAAGGTGACGGGTCAGGAAATGGCGAGTGTGGAGGGGTGTTTAGTTAAACAGTCTGAGAAATGTCTCGAGGTTTTTAGTAGTCTAAAAATAATATCCAGAAGGGAAATATTCTGTTATGAATCATTTTCCTTCATTTCACTAGTAACGTGTTCCCAGATTATTCTCCTACATGTCGGACGTTTGGAAGCGCTCACCATCCAAACATTTATTGTATGCGGCGTCACAGCAAGCGGAGTCTGTGTGATGAGAAACCCACTGAACTGAACTAAAAATTTAACAGTAATTTTAGAATGGCTTGCTGTCCCTCTCCACATAATGGAAAGGGGAAAGGTTGTCCGTGAAGAAGAAAAGTGGAGTGTGAGGTCTGGGAAAGGAGATGTAAAAGACATTTCTCCAAAAGGATGGGCCAGGATGATCCCATTATACCACCTGTGACACCTTGACTATGTGGTTGTGATCTCCTTTAAGGCTTCCAGTAACTTGGGAGCCATGGGAATGTAACAGCACAGAGCAGTGAAGTGGTGGAAAAGTGAATGATTCTAGCCTGCAAAGGCAGTAACAGAAGCAACAGAAGGTCTTGTCAAAAGAAAGACCAGCAGCAGACCATTAATACAGTGCATGCTCTTTGGACATTAATTTTGTCCACATGGAGCAACTAATTTACAACTATGTAAAATTACATAGTTGTAATTTTGCATATATGTGAGAGAATCCTGCAATACTCTTGTCCTCTAAACCCTTTAATTCTGAGTATATACCTACAGTTACAGCTTCAGAAAGAATTGTTATGATGTCTGTTTTTTACAAGGCAAAAATGGTTTGGTGTAGGCTAGCCCACATACCGATGGGGAAAAATAAAGGCATCCCAATTCCCTTGGTCTGTCTGTTCTCATTACCTTGTTTTCTCAGAAACAACCCTGACATCCGAGATCCCAGTGGATAGCTAGCCAGCAAAGATGAAAGAATAATGGCCCTGCACAAATTAATTTGGTACATCTTCAGTGGTTTGACATGACTCTGCCTGAACTGGACTTGTCCGGTTGTGAGTTATTTAATGACACAGGAGTAGCTTGTCTGAAAATTTTTTCCTTATCTGAGATGGGAATGCGATTTTGAGTTGCTGAATTAAAACTTGCTATTTATTTAAAGATTTATTAAAGTCTGAAGATCCAGGCTGGTCGTGAAATGCCACAGGAGTAGCTTGTCTGAAATTTTTTTCCTGATCTGAGACAGGAACGCGATTTTGAGTTGCTGAATTAAAATTTGCTATTTATTTAAAGATTAATAAATCTTAAGTCTGAAGATCCAGGCTGGTCGTGCCTGCATCTGCAAGAGCCTCATCAACCTGCGAAGGCGAGCTTGGCAAGCTGCTCCACTCGCTTTCTCATGTGCCGTTCAAAGTTATGCCTCCGATGTAGGGTGCAGTTAGCTGCTGGAGTCACGGCACCCACATACAGAAGAGAGTTCACTTGAGATGCCCTGTACCCTCGCACTTGGTCGTGTAAACTCCATGTGAGTGAAGGCACCGACTTAGTTACGGTGCCACACCGTGTCCCAGTGAAATCAAGAAATAAATACATCAGGGAAGAGGACAGTGCTTGCCAGGCAACAGCGAACACTCTGCCAGATCTCAGCTAGAGCAGCATTCATTAGCTACAGGGCACAGCGTAAAATATAAACACAGGAAAATCAGCAATCAGAAGGAAATTAAATTGTGGCTGCAAAGCAGAGTGCATGAGTGGAGAACAAGAAGTCTGTCCGATGATAAAGTTAGAAAAACACCCTAAAATGTCAGTCTGCCTTGAGAAGTCGATTTCCTTCCTAGGGAAGGATAGGGGTTGCAGATCGTGGGAAGCTGTGATGCGAAGGCTGCAGCTTCAGGCTGTAGACACGAAGTGATGGAGGTGGTCGGGCCGGCGTGTTCACCAGCTCGAGCTCTGCTACCCGCTCCCACCAAGGTAGGAGCTCTGGCAGCCCCTTCACGGTCCCACACAGTGGGTAACGGCATCCCTCTCTGTGGCAATTCAGATCTTGGAGCGTGTTGGATGCTCAATGGCATCTCAGCTCGTACCTTCTTGTTTTACAGAGCAGAGGCATAGTTTATAGCATCTAAAATGCAGCCAGGAGTGTAGGCGGCATCACTTGTATGTGCAAGATATGAAGTTGTTGCTGTAAAAGGACAGTAGAAATGGGATGTTTTACAGCCCTGGGATTAGGTGAGGTGGTAGATTGTAACAAGAGGGCTGCACCTCACCTCTCATGGCTGCAGGCAGGGTGTCCCACAGGGCTGAGGTGCTGCAGGGCAGCTGGGTGTTCCTCAGCAAGCCCCATGCACCACACCTGCCTGCTGCAGGTTCCCTGCTTGGCTGGAGGATGGCTCAAGGGATGGGAGGAGGAGGGTTGAGGCAGGTTATTGGATTTTTTTTTTTTACTATATCTTGCTGAGAACAGACACAGTACTCTTCTTACCCTCTGCTTTAGCTGCTTTTTCTTGTATATAGTTTAAAAATTTTCTCTCACCTCATTAGATGAGCTTTAGATGAAACACGAATGAGTTAGGTTTGCTTCTTCACTGGAATTAAGTGTGTTGTATTCTGACTTACTTTGAAGAGGAGTTTATGCTGCTTAATATCTGCCAGTCCTACCCAACTTCTTACTCTTCGCTTCAGTTCTGAGTTTTGAGGGTTTTCCTGACCTGCAGACTCTGGGAAGTAGACTAGTCTATAGATAAGGCTTTTCCACCTTTTTCTCTCCCAGTTTGGATTGTTTGTAATGTGACAGGTGTCATGTTACTTAGAAAATGCAAATACTTTTTTTCTCAGTACCGACATAGGTCTTTGAATTATAGTTAAAATGCCGTGCTAATAAACTGTTTTAGCTTAAAATGTATGAAGAACTGTGGAGAACCATCTTTTTTTTAAGAGCAGAGTAAGAGATCAGTTCAGTGAATCGTCACTCAGAAAAATGGGATATACACTAGCAAAGTTTCCAGTGACTTCAAGGGATTAGCCCCTCTTCTCAGGTATTTTGGAATTCATTAGGATCTGGATGTGCCTGCACCTCAGGTGCTGGGATTGGGATAGTAGTCCAACAGCAAAATCGGTTAGAAGTAGGAAAACTCCATCTTCTGGCTCCTTTTCTCTGAACTTTACAAGCCTGAACCCTTTGAATTTACCAACCCGATCTAGTCAGTTGATTACTTAGGGCCAGGGTTGATTATTCAGGGTAAGCAAAAGGCTAATTGGGAAAAAATAGCATTTAAGATACTCCGAACAGAAAACATCACTCTAAAGGAGGTGGTGCTTTTTTGCGATGCCAGCGTTCATCAAAATCAGTAAACTGTAACTACACTGAAAAATGCCGCTGGCACTGCTGTAAGAATCAGGCCTTTGTTACTAATGAGATGTGAATTGATCATTCTGTGATTAAGTGGTGATAAATAAATGTTTGTCTTGTGCATATGGAGGGTGAGAGGATCTTATTCATTCTCTATGGGAAAGTGGAGGACCGTTCCGAGCCAGAGACAAGGACATCCCTCACACGCAGCATGTGTCGCTGGTTTGTATATAACTCAAAAGCAGCTTTAATTCTGAGCGCTTTAACTCCAGTAAGCATCTCATTCTGATGTGCTCAATAGAGAGACAGATACAATATTTCACTATTTAATGATTTGGTGATGGAGAGTTAATAATTATGTTTACATACAGATAAATGGAGATCATTTTGTTCTCCCACCAAGTTTTAAACTCCCCGGGGCTAGCAGAGGTGTGCTCATTTATACTGGTCGGCAATCAGCGCCGTGCATTTCAGTGATGGCCTACCGGAATTTGGATACGCAGAGCTGCACGCTCCTGCTTGGGCTTGTGTTTGATCACCTTCCTGCCCTCTAGATCTCCTCAGAGCCCATCTGTGCCACTCCTAGGAGACATGCAAGAGGAGAGCCTTGGATGAAATTTGTTTTGTGTATATTTTGGGGAAGTTTCATAGGGCCTGTTCTGCCTTCTAAATGTTTGTGTATATGGAAAATTCAGCCCCTTGTGTAAGAGCCTGCACCGTAAATGCTTTGCGGAGATATTAGGGTAATTGTTGACAGTTTGCTCCGCAGCTTTGTGTCAGATTGAGTAGCAGTCTGCTGCTTTTTATTGCCAATATGAACCAAACGCAGAAGTGAAGGAGCAGATTGCCACCTTGCCTCCTGGTTGCAGATCTGATGCTGGCAGCTTTTATTCAGTCTTTTCGTGTGAGGTCGTGTGAAGGGCTGTGCTCTGTTTCTCCATCCACTGTACCTGCAGTGGCCCATTCCTTCTTTTGTGTTTGTTCATTGAGTCTGCTGCAGGGAACAGAGTCAAAACCCATTTAAAATCTCATAACCCTTGTCTCCATGAACGTTCTCTCCAAGACAGACTTAAGCACTCTGTTTTCAAATGAGTGTGTAGCTCATTTGAAATGTAGCTGAAATAGCAGGCAAAACTACTTAAAATTATCTTAAAATGCTGGGTTCGAGTCTTGTACAAATTCTAATGGATTTGTTGAGCTGAATTGTTCTTGTTTCCTCAGCAGGCCCCGATGATCATCCCAGCATGGGTTGTCCTCGTGAAGAATAGGGAATGCAGGCTGGAGAAAGCAGGGCTAGTGAAGAAGCCAGACAGTGTCTGCTCTCCCTCTGAAATTTGTGGATTAGAAATATTTGCGGAAATGATACAGTATATTTTAAGCAACTTACGAAACATTATTTAAAGGATTAAAACTTGGATGCCGAGTGTACAAAGAATAGGAGAAGGATTCTGGGAAAGCTGTAAGACTCTTGGGTGGCAGCCAGTACCAGCCTGCCAGTTGTTCCTGTCTATAATTATGCCAGCATTAGTGCTTTCATAAATCTTGGGAGGGAAAAGACTAGTTGCGGGCTATTAATGCCAGGATAATTAGAAATATCGGCCAGCCTCTCCAATTAGTGCCAATAGAATCCAAAATACCAGCCAGTCTGACTAATCTGAATACTGGTTGGACTCTCAGTCTGGGGAATGTACAAGATCAGTTCTAAAAGAAAAATATATACAGTGTCAGAATTTGTACTGTGACGGAGTCGAAGATAACATCAATATTTGGCAGTCTTTGCAAAGTTTAAACCCACTGGTTTGACAAATTGGCATTTCCTTTGTCCGTTGCTCTCTGTTCTGGCCTTGTGCTGCAGGTGAGACTTTCCAGGCCTACCCCTTTTAGCTAGCCATAGCCCTTCATCTATTTGTCAATCTCACACTTAGCAGTTGGTCACTTTGTTCTCCTGGAGAAAAAACACAGGGAAATTACAAACCAAAAACATTCTTGAGCAGAAAACAAAGAAAGTAAATGTTTTCAAATGGTTTACAAATATGAAGTCATTGAAGAGTTTGAAGAAAATTAGTTTAATGTATCTAAACATATAAAAGAGTTTATAGGTTTTTGGGCGGGAAATCTGTATTTAGTAGTCCTGCACTGAGGAATGGATATTTTACTATAAGAGGTTTACTAATTAGGTTTTGTATAGTCTGGGTTTTAAATATGATATTGCTGAGCTGGGAAGTATGGTGAGCAATTCCTTTTGTTGTTTTATCATATAACTCTGTATCTAAGGATTTTAGGCCTGAAAAAAAGTTTTCTCATTTACAAAAGACTTTTGCTTTAGGATTCGTGATTCCCTTCCAATTCCAGCCCTTAATCTACTTGAGCCATACAGTAATGTTGCAGCTGGAGCAGGTGGGGGAAGTTGAAGATTGTGTATAAAACCGAGTTCTAGAACAAGTGTAGGATCACGCTGTAAAATAAAAGTAAGTTGTGGCTGTTTGCCGGCGTGCTAAATGTCTCTTTAGTGCTTCCAAATTGTTGTGCTGTGCCAGGGGTCTGCACGATCGTTTCTAGCTTGATAAACACATTCTGGAGATTTACTACAAACCTTTTACGCAGTTCTTCCTTCTGTGTTGCAATCTGAGTGAAAAGACGTGGAAATTCATAGGGACAGGAGAATGGGCCGGTGAAACATGGATGTCCCACTCGGGTATTTGTGAGACCTTTAATGATGATGTGTTGACCATGGAGGAAGGACAGTGCATGGGAGGACAGAAAGAGGTGAAGGAGTCAGGTGAGGCTCTTTGCTGCAGTGAGTGACACCTGTAGAAATAGTTTTCCTGATAGTTTGCTTAGGTGTAGAAACACCGTGTCTTCTGTCAAGCTGGTGTATAACAGGTGACATTATTTATCTTGTCTATGAGCAGATGTCAATTTTATCAAGATAAAATAAAAATTTTAAAAACTGTAGAGACAGGTGTCCAAAATAATCAATAGCTTATCAGGGCGCTTGCACCAGAAGAATTGCTTTAAACTTGGTGGGGAGGGAGAGAACTTCTGAATGTCCCTGTCCTTGGCCGTGCTGGTTTGTACTTGGTGTACCTGAGGAAAGACTTGGGAGCCAGAGCGGTGTCTTGATACCCTCCCTTGCTGCTGCCCTATCCTGGCTTTGTCAGGGCTCATCGTCGCTCCAGGTCACGACGACGTGAAGCACCCCTAAACAAACCTGACACCCAAGCTTCTTAACCACTGTGCCCGTATTCCAACAAATCCTCTTTGCTCCCTCTGAGCAGCGGGATGGCACGGTGCGCTCCGCCGTGATGAGGAAATCAGCTTTGTGCAGGGGGGCACGAGGCTGGGCCCCGGCTTGTCCCTCCGTGATGAGGAAATCAATTTTTCACGGGGCTGGGCCCCAGCTTGTCCCCTCGGGCGCAGTGGCTGGGGCTGACCGCGGCTGGCCAGTGGGCAGCGAGGGCCCTCTGCTGGGACTCTTTCCGAAGGGCCAGGAGGGCTGACGGGGGATTTGAGACGCAGAGGGTTGCGCTGGCGAGAAGTGTTGGTTGCCGCTTTCCTGTGACCGGGTCGATTCAGAGATTTCACCCGTATCCTGCCAAAACTCACGCGAGTGGAGTTGCACTTCCAGTGGGATGACGGGAGCTGTGGATACATCTCATGAAGATGCGAATCTGAAAAGAGGAGGACTCTGACAGCAGGCTGGCTGTGTTGATCTGCATTATCTGTGTTCAGTTTCAGTCGATCTGTATTATTTTAGCCCCTGTAGTGATCCTGTCAGCGGCTTACACAGCTTTCTGTGCACAGTGCCTGTATGAAAGTGTCTAATTCCAATATCATTTAACGGCTCTTTTTTAAATAAGCACCGTGTGGTTTTGTTTCATAGCTCTCCGATTACAGATTGCTCTCTTTCTAGGGAA
>NW_010268825.1:75546-79917 GCF_000690775.1 Eurypyga helias
TGCTACTTTGGAAGCCAGAAGCATTGCAAGTTGACTAAGCTTTGTCCAGCTTTGGGTTACACCTTCCGACTGGCAGCTCAGAATGACATCGGTACGAGGTAAGTCACCCACGGCACACGCTTGCTTGAGAAGAGGTGGTAGTTGAAAAGTTTAACTGTCAGTGACAGTGTAAGGAAGAATTTCTGGGAGGGATTTGTTTTTTCTCTTCAGGGTTCTGAGTTAAGTATCTGACATCTGCTCTATTATTGGTGCTTTGGAATAAGTCGCCTGGTGTGTATCATTCACCTCCCAGTGCATCGCCGTGTGCCTCCAGCACGATGAGGATAGGCTCCTTTTGAGGTGTTAAATGGTGTTTTGTGGTCTATTCCTAATACAAAAAGAATACATCTGTTGTGTAAAATTCCCACTAGAGACCTCTGTGAACCAAGAAAAACAAGCAGGAGGAAGTTGAGTTACAGGTTTTGAAAGGAATCTTGATATATTTATTTTTCTGGTTTAAAGCAAAGCCCTTCTGTCTGTTTTCAGCAGTACAGTCCCTTCCTTCTTTCGCAGGACTGGCTGATGGGGTGGGAAAGGGGTGAGAGACCCGGGACCAAGAGAGGACAGGCACACCCAAGGACCCTGCAAGATGGGTTTCAGGTTCTGCTTCACTTTGCACACGAACAGATGTGCTCAAGTGAGGATGATGAGAGATCAGACTCCCTGCAATCCTCCAGGAGCTGCTGGGCAGCACTGGGCTGAAACGTTACACAACTGAGGACCAGAGTGTGCCCAAAGAGACATGGTGCTGCAGGGGCTGTGCACTCTTGGACTCGCAGAAGGAAAGTAGGCCAGGAAAAGTTTAGCTGTGAAGAAGCTAAACATCCAGTGCTCTTGTATACTGCTTTATTGTCCTTCTTAGCTAAACAGGATCTAATCATTATTACAAGGCGGACAGAAAAAGAAACATTAGTGGTTTATAACAATGTGTTTTGCAAAGGGAGATTCCTGTATAGTTCTCTCTTCCAAAACACAAACCTCTTAGTAAGATACAGGTTTCTTCATTCACGTCCCTGTGTTCTCCCTCTGAGATGCACTGGGACTGTTTATGTGTACACAGAGTCCCTTTTGCCAACTTCTTTCAAGATTATTTCCCTCCCTGTTGAAACAGTGCTTGATCTGGAGAGGGAGAGAGGCTTGAGCTGGAGCTGCTGAGTGTAAATGGAAGAGAGCTGCCAGTTTAGTGCAAAGTTCCCAATTTTGGCATCTCTTTCCTTTGCCAGATTCCGGATGTTTGAAGTATCTTGGGGCATGCTTCAACCCTCCCCTCCCCGCCTTTTGTTTGTTCTCTCTTCTCAGACTGTTGAGGAGGGAGTGAGCGAAGATCTATATTTATGGTCAGCTGCTCTGTGCTAATCTGTGAGATAAGCACCAACAGCACGTGGCTTATTTTTATAGACGGCACTCGCAATTCTGACACGATAATGTCATCTAACACTTCGTGTCATAAGATGGGTTTGATTGGTTGTAATGCTTGTGGACCATTCAAGGTGACTTTTGTCTTGGTTGGGTGTTACTTATAGGTGGATTTTTTTAAACTGTAAGACTATTTCGACAAATACAATTTTTTTGAGAAAGAAGACTCAGAAGATGTGACTTTTTGTGTGTGTTAAATTCATGCCATGACCTTGAGAAACAAAATAGGTTTGTACTTTGGAAACACAGATTTGAACATTGCAAGAAAGTTACTTTGGGTTGAGAGTTCTGATGTTGTCCTGAAAATTCACCAAAACATGTCCATTTTAAACTTTGTTCTCAAATTTCCATTGTACATACTATATTCTGCATGAGGTCTTAAGACTGCGGATTACATTTCAAGGCATTGTGTGCTGGGATTTAAACAATATGAGGACATGCGTCTCCTCTGCTGCGGATGATCTCTCTGGTTGCAACCTGAGCTGTGCAAAAGAACAACTTTACACTCAGCATAAAATGGAAAGAAGTTTGGGCAGGAAAACTCAGAAAGGAATAGAGCCAGCCTGGAGGGTGGGAAGGTACCGGTGCCTGCACCAGACAGCTCCTACGTGATGCCAAGCATTATGGTCATGAATGAATAAATTTTCCCTGCTTGCTTTGGAGGGGGATGTCTGAAACAGTGGGACTAGATTTGCTGAATCACTCAGCTCTCAGAGGTGTAGCTTAAATTGAAGTTATATTCTGAGTCGGTAAAAGGTGGAAATTGCATCTCAAGTTCAACAGCTAAAGGTTGTACGCTTGGGACTTTATTTCCTATGTTTTGATTCCCCTTTGTTACGTGAGATTTTCCACTATTTCACAGTTAATATTAATTTAGTGGTTTTAGGCAATCAATTTTTTTTTCAATATTATTTTGATAAGGCCTGTAAAAATTACTGTCAGAACACACATAATTCTGCATTTTTTTTTTTTCCATTCTTGGTTCTGGCATCTTCTAACTAGATGCTTATCTTTTCCCAGCTATGCAATTTTAGCACTGTCAAGGTTTTTTGAAAACCTGAAATATTTCTCCAAACACACTGAGGTTTAGAGGGGTTTTTTTGTTTGTTTTAGCTTGGTTTTTATTTGTTTGTCTGATTGTTTTTTAAATACTCCTCTCTCACATTCTCTGTCCCTGTGCAGTGGGTACAGCCAGGAGGTGGTATGCTACACTGCAGGTAATATTCCTCAGACCCCTTCTGCACCCAGGCTTGTTCGAGCTGGTGTTACGTGGATTGCGCTGCAGTGGAATAAAGTAGAGGGATGTACACCAGAGGAAGTGATTTCCTACACCCTGGAAATTCAGGAAGAGGATATTGTAAGTACTGTGTGACTCAGATTGAGTTTTCATTTATTAATTCAAGATCACTGAGAACATTGTGGATGGCTGCTTCGGGTCTTTTAGGTGTCTGGGTACTTGGTACTTGGCAGGATGGAGCAGTGTGATTTTTTTTTTTTTTTTTTTCCCCTTGATCCACAGCAGATTTATGAATCCTTAGCTAAAAATCTGTACTGTCATCCATGATTTCTTTACAAAGCTTGACAGGAATGTGTAAGGTATAGGGCAGCTTGTCCTTAACCAGGTCATTCTGCCTGTCCTTCTCTGCACTGTGTGGTGTGCTTGCCTTCTGTTATCTGCCACTCCCATTTCTGTAACACATGTTAAATTGCTACGATTGTTTTTGTGCTTTTTTGACAGCAAAATTATATTATTCAGGTCAGTTGCACCACATTCTTGTATAAAGAAAGTTATTGTCCTTGCAGCATAAAAGTAATAATTAAAATGCCCACATTTGAATAAAAAGCCCCTTTACTATAATGTCTTATAGCTACTAATACAGAGAGCACTTCCTGAGATGCTTTGGTTATGGCAATTGGTTTGGTTTTGTTTTTTCTAGGATAGTGTGTTTCATCCGAAGTACACTGGAGAGGAGCAAGCCTGTACTGTGAAGAATCTCAGAAGAAGCACACAGTATAAATTCAGGGTAAAATCTTTCTCCTTGTCTCCTTGCCTAGTACTTTCTGTGTTTTTTCCAGGCACTGGAGGGACCCGTAACTACTACCTGCAAAATTGATCGATCAGTTGCAAATTTGCTTCATACTAAGACCTAGTAGATTAAACCACAGTTGTATTTTTACTTTTACTGCAGACAGTTTTCATTGCTCGGCCTTTTTGAAACTGGCACGGTGGTTGGTACTGTGTACTGTCAGGTATGATCTCTTCAGAGTGTGACTCAGGGCCTGAGGTGGTGGTTGTTGGCTGCATTGTTCCCTGAAATCCTGATCCGTGCTCCCATCTATGCAACGGAGAAAACACCGTAAGAAGCCCAGCAAGCACAGCTTCCTTCCCCAGTGCAGCACCCCGTCTTCCCCCAACAGCCACAGATGGAATCTTTTCCATCTCACACGTACACGTGGCTGGCTTTGGAGCTGGTGGGTTTTTAGCAAGTGTCGGTGTCTCCTGCGCTGTGGGTGCTCCTAAATACAGAGCCTGCAGAGAGGCACTCTCCAGAGGCGTTTTACCAACAAAATTCAAGCATCTGCCTCGCTGCTGCTGAAGCCATCGGGCACGACACAAGTGCCGGGCGCTGCTGTCGAGGAGAAGACAGCATGGCTTTTGCCAGATGGGCTGCAGTGTGGCCAGGCTGTCCATCTGTTTGTGGCTGTCTGTCCGTCCCTGCAGCCCGGCTGTTTGCCGTGGCAAAGCTGGGAGCCAAGCTGGGCTCCACAAGATGACATTCAGCCACGCCGCCATGTCCCTCTGGGGATGGCGAGGAGCTGCCTGGGGCCGAAGTCCACCGAGCTCCCGCGTGTCCAGCACACGGTGTTTGGAAACGGCTTTGTGTCATTTATGTCACAAGTGGTGTTCCCCAGGGC